>NW_027040775.1:182500-408722 GCF_037179485.1 Ochlerotatus camptorhynchus | reverse complement strand
TTTACTAAATCCTTGCAAAATTAAATGCCGAGATTCTTGGCTGTTCCGAAATTAACTATGCCGAGTATCTCCATAAAACTAAATTTGGAGTGTACACTCTTAATTTCTATTGCCGAGACTGACACCACCGACTATCTCAGCATTTTATTTTGCTGGGTCGCAGTGAAAATCTTGTCGAGATTCAGCTAACAAAGGAGAATTTTTTCGATTTTTGCCAAGCTAGATTGAGTGTGCAGTCTTTCTGACATTTCATTTTTATCATTGATGATAGGTTCAAAGGGGCTGTCCATAAACGGCAGGCAGCTTAGGGTGTTGCGATGATCTGCATACATGAATACTTTTTTTTTAAATTTGATAGGATGACTGTATACGTTGAGGAAGGAAAGGGGTGTCAAAAATGTTTCAAAATCTGTCTATTTGGTGTATGGTCAGCCAGAAATATAAAAAAGCTGAATTTATTTGTATAAGAAGACCTTGACCCATCTTACAACCACTGTGATTTTAAGCCGGGTTTCAACATAGCTTTCCTTGAGCACTGCCACAGTTAAATAATTGAGAGCTCTGCAAGCATAGTCCAGAAAAGTCGAGAAAAATTCCTAGATTGGACCGGAAATCGAACCCAGCCACCACCATCATGATCTTGCATCATAGCTGCGGCTTTACAAAGGGGGAGGTCTGGGCATTCAATATGACTGCCAATTATTTACATTGTTTATAGATTTTCAGGTGATTGAATGATGATGGATTTTTATTCGGAACATATCCAGGTGTGGCCAATATGGTCCTGTGTACTCACGACGATTCATATTTTTGTTATTCGTGATTTTATTCGCCCATGAGTTTTGACTTGCAAAATTTAACAACGCAAAAATCACCGAAGAGTTTTCAGGTTTAAAAATGCATTGCCCGATATTTTTGTGTTATTCACTGTTATTAATACCTTATACACGGTTATTACTGTTGTTTTTGCATCAGTGGATGGAAAACTAACACAACATGCATGACGCATGAGCATGCTATTAATTGAAGTTTGAGGGGATTCGAATTCTCACATGACCATAATTTAAAGAGCCCCTTTCTCATTCGAAGTGGAGTATGGAAGCAAAATGGTCCCGAACAGATTTAAGGTCGATATCGACGCAATGTCGTGTTGTTGTCGGGTAAATTTTGGGTTTATGTCGGGTCAATGTCGGATCAACATCGGGTTGGGGTTTGGTAGAAGTCAGGTTGGTGTCGGGTTGGCTTAGATTTTTCGCTGGAATGTCGACCAGAGCTCCGTTTATGTGTAGGTTACACTAAATTGAATGACATCAAGCGTTTCTCAAATGAGAATGACCCATGCCTTCGTCAAATGGCTAAGTAACTGATATCACCCATTCGAGGGAGGTCCCCTTTGATATCGGACAGCTGCTTTTCTCATTTTCATCAAAAATGTACAATTGATTTTGAGGATTTACAGCACTGCCCATAAGTATTGAGATATATATCGCTGAACCTGCTGAACACGACTGTCCAATCTTCTGTATACAAGAAAATTAACTCTGGACGGATGTTTGGTTTCCCACTTTCCCACAAATCAGAATCTGTAACATTGTATGTATAAACGATCGAAATGATATTTTTTTCTCCAATCAATTACAAGAGAATCAATATCAATTCTTTTATAATAGGTACTCAGATGCCCTATAAGATCACCATCAAGGAAGTGCTTTGTCCGTTGGACCCTTAATGCACTCCTTTCAGCTCCAAAATTTGATAAATTGGTGCAACGGAAGCAGATAAAGTAGAGTATCTAGTGCTCGGTGCGCTGCCCATTGCACCAGTTATAGAGAGAGTGATCCTCAGCTTCTTCTGAGCTGATTTTTCTTTAGTTTTCGGCCGTCAAACCAAAGGTGCATGGTTATTATGGGTCTACTATCGTCAAATAAATCCAGTAGATGGTCCCCATTTTCTACCAAACTTTTTTTTTACTTATCCAAAGAGCATTTGTTGCCTTATTAACTACCTGCTCTTGATGTGAGTTTCAAATGAGTTTGCTGTCAAGAGTTACTCCCAGATACTTGACTGTGCTTGAAAGATCTAAAGGCGTTCCTTTCAATTTTATGTTATTTATAGAAAATGTTAAAGCTTAAGCGCAGGTGAAGAAATCGGCCACAGAATCCTGAAAATTTCTTCTAATCTAAAGCAGACACCACACGGCTAAAAAATACACAAAAGTATTGACATTCATATTGATGCAAATATTGACGACAAAAATGTTGATTCACTTATCGTCAAAAAAAAAAGTTGATTTCGCGATTCAATACTTCCCCTCATTTTCCCTCTTTGGCTACAGCAGCAGTTTTCATTTGTTTCGGAATAGTCCATCGGAAAGAAAAGGGCTTACAAATTTAATGAGGAGTAACCCTGTATTGAGACAAACCAAATTTATTGTTGAAAATATTGATGCAACTATTGACAACACCTCTGCCATGTGGGGTGGGCACTTAAAGATAATTCTCGACCAAACCAACAGAAACTTTCCCCTACACGATGATGCTGTGGGTTTGCATTGGCGGCCTACGCTTTGCGAGGAAAGGGCTAACGAGTTTTGTTGGTCGAGAATTGATCTTGAGATAAAGAATGTCATTTCCAAGCTACCAACATGAAACATATAGTTCTGTAATTAATTTCATGGGTAATGCAACGTCGCAAATGTTGAGTTTGTCGAGTCGAGCTTAGAGCATCTCCATGTCCATTGTTTAGTGACCGCTCGTCTAGTCTAGGACGTTAGTTTCAAATAGATCCAACAAGGCACATGTCATACAAAAAGCAATTGTTCGTACCCATGCCATATCAAAGTAGGTATTCGAAACGCTTAGCCAAAGCGAAATGGCTCACGCATTTCAATTTAGCTAATTTGATAGAGTATTTTTTTTTTGAACGATCAGCAAAAACTGCACCGGAAAGCAATCGTTCGATAGGCCTTGATTCCAAATGTTCACAGAAACGATGCGATAGGCTCGTGAATATTTACCAAGTTGGTACAATACAGGAAGTGGCAACTCACCGGCTGGCCCACTTCAATTGTGCAATCAACAATGTGGTTCCTATTCCTAACGTCACCGTTCCGCTCGTCGCAATAATCCAAATTGAAGAGCAGATGAAACTGATTTGGAACCGAAAATTGTATTATCATCAATATAGATGCACGATAAACGGGATGCTTACTGGTTCGACATGATGCAGTCAGTGTTGCATAGTAAATGCATTCTGCATGCCAGAATCGCGAATCGAAGCAATTGTACGTTATTTCTGTTTGCATTGATATGACCAAACCGCACAGATGATGATGATGATGATGATGATAATTCAATAAACATCGAAATTAGCGTTCATTATTTACTTCAATTTGATTGCGGCTGCATCGACAGAATCGAATCCTTTTTCAGAATAGTTTTGCCTAAATCCAAACTTCCGGCGGCGGTTTGTGAAAAATGTTGACCCCTTCCCCTAGATAGTAGAGCATTAGAAAAATAGTTATCGTTATTTTTAAACAGATATGCAAATTATAGCAAATAGTCAATAATTTTAATTTTAACAGTCAGCGTAGATCTTGGACACACCCCTATCGTATTTGCATTTTCTAAACCAGCACATGTTCCGGTTACTTCCACTGTTGTAGAGAAATATTAATTTATTATTTAAATATAATTACAATAATTTCAATGGGTTATCAAACAATAAATAATTGATGAAAATTGCCTCCCGTATACAAGCCGGCACCCTGTAGGGATGGTGGCGCGGCAACCGAATGGGAATGCGTGACACTCAAGCCACCAGCAATTACGGCAGATATCGTTTCCACATAATTACTGGTACTTGTATGAATGCAATAAAACAAGGATAAAATGATAAGCTCGACAGGATGTTCATTTGCATAAAAGTAGTTGTTTTATAATTAAATTGAAGAACCCGTCTAGTATAACCTATTCTTGCTATTACTCATTGGTAGTAAAATAAACGTTCGCTAAACGAAGGTGAAAATCCGATTGTTTGCAACGAAATCGTCGAGGAAAAATTGAGGTATACCAAAAAATAGATCCAACTGTACTTATTTTTGGAGTTTTATCTGCCGAGATATGCACAACCGAACTTCCACCGAATACATTTTACTGATACCTCAACAAAAGTGGCTTGTAGTTGCTGACAAACGTTAGTTTGGATCTCTGTAAAACTCGTTGTCGAGCTTTGCAGGTTGTGCAAATCTCGACAACCAATTACTAAGATAGGGAGTATGGGTGTAGATTTTTTAAATTTATCTATTGACAATTTTGATCAATTTAAGATGTGAATGCTTTATGTGCCATTTATATATTTTCCATTATTCGATTTACATAAATCAAGCTTCTTAAGTTAATGTATTATTTTTTATATCATGGTCGTAAGTTTTATTCAATTTTTGAGCCTAAATTAGTGAAATGAAAGTCGCAACGGATTTCATAGAGTGATAACATGTAATCTGCAAGCTACTCTCAAAATTGCGAAGACTCTGGATGTTTATTCCGTAAAAATGGAAGCAACGTACAGGATTGCTGAGGATAAAACACTCTCTATTAAGTTCAAAACGGAAAAATCAATGCTGTATGATTTA
The DNA here is from genome assembly GCF_037179485.1 of Ochlerotatus camptorhynchus. Classification (NCBI taxonomy): domain Eukaryota; kingdom Metazoa; phylum Arthropoda; class Insecta; order Diptera; family Culicidae; genus Ochlerotatus; species Ochlerotatus camptorhynchus. The sequence goes on along the minus strand of NW_027040775.1, from coordinate 404,089 downwards.
CTGCATAACCCTGAGCAATTAGTTTTCCGTTATGCTGATGGAAAGACAATTAAGGTACGCATATCATCTACGGGGGCATCAGTTAGCCTAGTCAGTAATGGCATGGAAGGCGAAGGCGAAGTTCAAATCAAATCAGTTGTTGATTATTGCATCGCCCTTTTGCCACATCGCCTTGTCGTAGCTCCTCACTTGGTTGTGTTCTAATTCGTACCGCTCACTAACGAAAGTGTGCAAACCAATTAGCAGCCAAAAAGATAAATATGTACTTACATACATTTCGATAGAGTACATTCTAAGTCCCCTATGTAGGTAGGTACGTTCGATGGGTCGATTCATTCGTTGTCCAGGAGATGACCACACATTTAATAGTGACATATACACATTTAATACCACCGTCCTGCCGCCGGGTGCAGCTTCATTCGAAGTCACCACTGTTGAACTTTGAATATTTTATTTGCTCCGGAACAAGGGCCACGGCCTTTAACACTAGGTAGGTAACTTTCAGACTGTCGGTGTCAAAGGCAGAATGTGAGTGTTTAAAAACAACACAGTAGGAGCATGAGTAGGAGGGAGGAATGCAGATGACTAGTTTTTGATTACCACAAAGAAGTACCTTCCTAAATGGGAAACTAATTTCTCTTGTTATCACCACAGTTGCTTCTCATTAAGTGAATGAATTTCAAGATTAGGATTTAAAAATAACATCAAAGGCCGATGTCATTAATTCGTTGCTAATATTTAATGCACCTAAAAGTAATTTATAAAGCCGAATGAACATATCCCAAAACCGATCCGAGTGTGAGCAATTATTATAGTTAATTTACCAATTTACCTACCCTACCTACGTATCAACATGAATTAATAATCGCTCTTTTTATCTCTACTTTCTTTGCAGACAAGGGTAGCGCATTGCACTCTTGTTTCGTGTGCAAGGCCGAGATGTGCCCTCGTACTCGCCCGCTGGAACGTGGTCGGGGTGCGCAGTACGGCATACCGGAAGAAGCGATACCGCCGGGAGCACGTGTTTGCAATACGTGCCAATGCAAGTCAGTGAAATCTAGGTACGACTCGCAGTATTATTCTCCTTCCGCTCTAGCACAGGGTTTAATATTGAACGATCAATCCGTCCATTCTAGATATACGCATTGTCCCCTGCCGACCTGTCCCAATCCGAAAGATAGAGTGAAACGTTTCCGAAATCTTCCACCGCGTCTCTTTGAACTCTCACCGGAGATCCGCGATCCAATCGTTCAAGAGCTACAAATTCCACCTAACGTGACAAAATGTTGTTCCGCTTGTTTGACTCGTATTCGTCGCAAGATGGGGCCACATTTAAATCTTACCGACGAGGAAGTTGCACGAATGAAAAAGCTGTTGCAAGATGTTGGTCCCAAATGGAACCAACTGGCAGAAACCATGAACAAAACTCCCGTTGCGTTGAAAAGCTTTTACATTCATTACAAGAAAAAATACAGCTTTGATCTAGCTGTGACTGAGTACTACAAACTGCATCCTGGCGAAGATCGTCGCCCGGTAATGACCGATGGCGATGAATCAGATATGAGTGCTTCCTCTTCAGATGAACGGGACGCAAGCAGCGACACGACTGCTTCCGCTGAGAGTCCTAACAACTCCGTTCCACTGAATGTCACGAAAGAGGAAATCATCGCAGTTCCTGAAACATTGGCCCCACCACCTCTTACCAAAAGTTTCGAAGACGATCGGTTGTTGCCACCTGGTCAGCCGCCTAGGAAACAGAAGCTCACCGAAGAGTATGACAGTTCGGCTACTGAGACGGCAGACGAGGAAAACGAAACCTCACCTGCAAACCGACAGAGTCCTAAAGTACTTTATCCTCCGCTAGGTGGAGTAAATCCCGTTATGTCTGTGCACCACTCTTCTATGCAGAACGGACCTCGCGGCAATGATGTTGGCTCACCTCTGAATGTTCGGGATGTGATGCTGAATGTGATAGAAAGATCTGTAATGTCCAACAATTCAGCGAAACCACCACCGATGAAATCTATCGGTGAGTTATCTTTTACACCTCGAGATTACAGGGATTTGTCGAAGGTGCCACCCAATCGACCCTCTTCGGGAGAAATGGCAACTCTTTCAGTGGTGAATTCCCTTCCTCACGGTCAACCGAAGATCATATCTCATCATCCCCATCCGATGAGTTCTCAAATACAGGCAACCATTACGCCTGTTCCACAGCAGCAGCAGCAGCAACAACAGCAACAACAGCAACAGCAACAACAACAGCAACAGCAACAACAACAGCACCAACAACAACAACAACAACAACAGCACCAACAACAACAACAACAACAGCAGCACCAACAACAACAACAACAACAACAACAACAACAACAACAACAACAACAACAACAGCAGCACCAACAGCACCAACAGCACCAACAGCACCAACAACAACAACAACATCAACAGCAACAACAGCAACAACAACAACAACAACAACAACAACAACAACAACAACAACAACAACAACAGCAGCAGCAGCAACCTCCGCAATTGCTAGCACAGACTCAGCAGATTCCACCTTCGCTGCAGCAACAGCAGCAACAAGCGTCACAATCACAGGCTCAATCTGTCCAGCTATTGCAGCAGCCTTCGCAGCAGCCAGTCAGCTCTAGTGCCCACGAAAAAGATGTCCCGGTGGTCTTTGTAAGAGATGAACCGGTAACACTCGATCTCAGCATTAAAAAGCCTCAGCGGGACAATTTCCCTCCACCTGCGCACAACAGTAAAATGCCCAGTGTACCTTCTCAGTCAGTTCCACTTCCTCCGCACTCTTCGAGTGGCGGAAGCACAATAACGTTGTATCGTACGGACAACTTTCCACCGCCGAGCCATCAGCAGCAACTACAGAACATTCCAGTGCATGGGCCGCCCTATGGGATGAGCTACCACGGCGAGACGATGGGACGCCCATCTAAGTCACCCTCTGGTTATATTACGACCGTACCTGGAGGACCACCGATGTCTTGGAATCAAGGCCCAGGAGGTCCGCCAAATGCTGGTTCTTCTATGGTTGGACGAGGACAGATGTCACAGCAAACTATCTCGTTAACTCCACCTCCGACGAAGAAACAAAATGCTCCCAAATTAAGTCCTAAGATGCCGCATCAAGTGCAATCGGTCATGCAGCAGCCACCGTCGCAATCCATCGGACCAAAGGGATCGATCACTCATGGTACACCAGTAAATGCCGCTGGCCAACAAATTATACTTCAAGGTCAAACCACGCTCAGTCCTCGCTATGACAATATGCTTCGACAGACGCCACCCTCATCGAACGACAAACATGGATCCATCACCCAAGGAACACCGGTTCACGTAACCACTCACACGTTACCGGATAAACGTGCAGCCTACGAGTACAAATCATACAACAATCGTCAGAGCCCAGCACAAGTGTCTCAACCGCCACCTCAAGGAAGTCCTCAGGCACCCCAATTTCAGTGTGGTAGGAATGCTCCTACATTTACCCTAGAACCGCAGCAGCTGAGCTCACGACAAATCATCATGAATGACTACATTACATCGCAGCAAATGCATGGTCAGTCGCAAGGACGCAACTCGGTGGGATCTGGTGGACGACCGGAAAAAGAATCTCCATCGCCACGAAGCGTTCCCAACATGGCCAATTCATCAGCTGCTTTACTGTATGCTGTTGCCGAACGGGAACGAAATACCAGGCCAGAATATCTGAGCCGAGCGTCACCTGCCGATCACGTTAACAGGTAAGATTGGAAAATAGACTCCATTTGTGGAACATTCGATTCGATCACCATTAATGTTAAGGGTTTCTCCTGTTTTCAGTACTCCTAGTCCGCACAGGACCCCCCCTCCACCGCAAAGGCAAGGGGTAATCCAGAGACACAACACTGTAGGAGGTAGTGGAAACGCCAGTGGTGGTGCTGGATCTAAACCGCCAAGTCCAGCTCCCAATCGATTGCATCTTGTCCCGCCGCCACATCATTATATGCAAGGTATGTTACGCTTTATCCCCTTAACAAACACGCTCAATAATTTAAATCTCACCATTCAATAGGACATGATGCATTCACTTCATTGGTTGATCTAGCCGTGCAGCAGCAGCCAATGACGGTACCGCACAAGGACGATAAGCGACCATCGATCGTTGAGCAGCAGCAGGCTCCGCAGCCACCGCCACCGACGCATCATGACATCCGCTATCACCCGGCAACAATGATTCAGATCCATCACCAACAGCAGCAGCAGCAACAGCAGCAGCAACAGCAACAACAACATCAAGCTGCAGCTGCAGCGGCAGCAGTTGCGGCAGCTCAACAGCAACAACATCAACATCAAGCAGCTGCTGCCGCCGCTGCTCAACAACAGCACGCAGTTGCAGTTGCAGCGCAACAACATCACGCTGCAGCGGTGCAGCAGCAACAGCAACTTCAGAGGCATCAACAGGTAATATTCACGTCACAAAGTTCCGTCAAATAGTGCTGATTTTTCAAATCTTGTAGCTTGACATGCAACGCCGTCAGCAACCCCAGATGCATCCTTCGATGCAGCATCCATCGGTTGTAGCCTATCGGGAACAACATATGGAAATTGTCAACTATCGGGAACGGCTCGAACGCGAACGTATGCAAGCCGAACAACGGGAACGCTCGATCATGGCCGAAAGGGAACGAGAGAGACAAATGGAACGTGAACGAGAAAGGGAACGGGAGAGGGAACGTGAGCGCGAGCGAGAGCGGGAACAGCGCGAACAACGTGATAGACAACAGCGCGAGCGAGACCGGGAGCGTTTAGCTCACCAAGAAGAGGAGGAACGTAGAAGGAAGCACTACGATCTTATTAATGAAAGAATGGAAAGGTGAGTTTAAGTGTAGAACTGAAAAGAGTAAGTAGCTTTGTAACATTTCTTAGTTTGCAATTTCGTTACAGGCCAATGGAGCCAGGAATGGGAATGCGACCATCTTCGGACGGCTCGTTGACCGCGGCCAATCTGATAGATGCGATAATTACCCATCAGATTAATCAGACGGCGTCGGAACCACCGCTGCCGCCCAACCGTGATCTGCACCGTCCTTCTTATGTGAGTATTTTTATATAAGCTGAGATAAATATAGGCTCAACATGATCACTGCAACCAACATTTACATATTTATGCTACATTAGCCCCGAATTTACATTCCCGAATGCCGATTACGAAAAGCCTTCTTTTGACTGCTGCTCGTTAGTTCAGTTCGAGGTCATTAAAATCTGGGTATTGGCGCTCAGGGTCCGGCAGAGCTGTTAATTTTCATATAATTCGATTGAAGATGAACCAGTACTACCATTAAATCAATTCTGTGCAACGAATGCCCATCATTTGAAGAGTCACTTTCTCAAATGAACCTCATCGTCACTGTCAATTAAGTCAATCACTATCACTATCTATACGGTAGTGGAGTATGGAAGAAACCCAGAAAAATGTCCCGAACAGATTTTTTTTTTTTTTATATCTTTATTAAGGAGACTTTCAGCCGTTGGCTGGCTCGTCTCCGATCCCGAACAGAATTTAAATTTGTTTTTGAAAAATTAAAAATAAAATTTCAAATTTTCTTGCAAATAGTTCAATTTATGATGGTCAATCGTGTGGGGCAAAAAGAAAGAAAACTACACCGACAACGGGATGAATCATGTATAGAACCTCTGTTTCTACCGTTGCCAATGCAAAACATAGTTTTATTAAGCCATTTTGCCACACGTGTCCCATAACGTGGGTAGATCTACTTTTCGGTACGGGATGTAAGATCTACCTATCCTAGTCCTGACTACTTCAGGAACAGGCAAAAGGATTTTTCAGTAATCAAAGGAACACATCTTAGCCATTGTTACTTTTTATGTCTTGTTAATAGTGATAAGTCCTCGGGTTGCATAAACCGAGTATGATCTTGGAACAAGGAAAAAATATAGATAGCAAAACATTTAAGTTTATTGACAAACCCCGCGTATTAGGTGCTGAGCGGAATTAGGGCAAGTCACGGTACCATATTTGTATTGAAACTGGACTATCGTCTTGATGTCTTCAACGCACTTTTTCCTTATGAACCAAGGAATAAGTGCGCCAACATGATTTAACGTAAAAACGCACATTTATAAGCGTTTCCGCACTTAAAATGTGTGGAATGCGCAATATTTAATAAACATTAAATTTTCAACTTATGGTGCTTGTTTTCGGAGATTGTGACCAGGTATGTATTACTTACAGCAAACTCCGCTACGTCATTTATGGATGGTTCCTAAAAGTACTTGTCATTCGGATACTTGAATACAAGTATCTGCTGTTTCTGAGCTTTGATTTTTGTTGCTTTTTATTCTTCTTTGGGGCCTCAGTGATCGCTCCGTGCATATTCAAGAGAGTGCCCACACTTATTCTATTTCCTCAGGCCATAACACGCACGTACTAATTGCTAGCTTCTTCGTCCTATTATTTTCCTTGCTGTTGCGTGCCTTCCGCTTGGGCAGACATTCATTTGGTGGGCTTCGATCTATAATAAGAAACATTCGGAAATGACAGTTACTTGGAATTTCCTTCTACATTTCCATATAAACACCTCATACACCTGTGTGCATGTTCCTCAGGTCCGCAGGAAATTTTTCAATGATTACACGTTTATTTGTCCGTATTTTCCCAGCACCAAAGCTAGATCGCGATCATATCACCCGCAGGTATTGAACGATGCCTTCGTAAGCGACATGTGCATCTCCACTGCCATCAACTCTTCAAGTATCAAACCAAAATCACATTTTCACTATTTTTGTAATATCTTCAGTAACTTTCAACGGATTTCTGATTTTTGTATCTTGTTGGTTCCCCTTTCTTATGGTTCGATTAATCATATCACAAGGTGGTTGGTACGATTGTTAGTTCAATTGTAAGATTTTCCATTTGTGTCGAGTTGGTAAAAAACAAATACGGCTGAATAAGAAATACGTATCCCCGGAAGTTGTACCTAAGATGGGAGCCCCATATGAGATCTTAGATCAATCATCGACTATCTCCGCAATTCACAAATTGTTACAGAAACCAACAGAGAAAACCAACGATCTGATTTAGCCGCCACGACTTTTAGCTCACACAGGCAATCCCTTCTTAATTCGTGCACTTATTCGTTCTTGATCCCGCCGACTGACGCCATCTGGCTGTCTGTCACGATATTGGAAACATGCGAGTTCCTCCGCTGCTTAACCAGCTACTGTCAAGTTGGAAGAATTGTTAGTGTTCCCGAATAAAAAAATACCATACAAAAAGAATGTTACAATTCAATAAAATTAAACATTAACAATAGAAAAGGAGGGTTGTTAGTTACCATAACAATTAGAAAATCAATTTTTTCTCGAAAAAATTTGATCTCATTACCATAAATTGTATTGCTTTTTTATTGTGCAACGTTTTGATTTCATGGAATCTGTTGTAAACCTATATTGTGGTGACTATTTGATTATTTGACCAATACAATAGAATTACAATAAGATTTATGGTCAACAATAGAATCTATTGTATTTTATTGATATTTTATTGTTCACGTTGATTGAGGAAACCCGCCGCAGAGGAGTGCCCGGTTTGGTCATCGAGCTTACTGTTGTGCATATCAAAGATACTTCTCTTTCTTCTTCGGTTGGCAGCCTGCAGTCGTGACTCTGCTCTGCGATTTCAAGAGTCAAGGTATAAGCTGTTGTGCTCGGGCTATCCTACTCCGGAAGATGGATGGCTGGATCGGTGGCAGTTTTGCCAGATCAAAAAAAATAGCACCACCGAAATCTAGATAACCGATCTGTGTGCTGAAAATAGCTGTGAATGTCTTAACATGGATGCAAAGAGCATTGTTCAGCTTTAAATAGGTTCATGTTCTAATACCCTTTGAGGGCAGCCTTGAAGGCGAAAATTGTTGGTTGTTGTTAACAGACGTTCAGCAAATATGACCAGACATTTAAAGTACCTCTGAACGGCATGAAAAAGCTGTTGTAATTTCCGTAATTGATCTCAAATTCAGGGGTTCTACTCTTATTTTCTTTAATCAACGATGGAAGTGTTGTAACTTATAACAATTTTTAAAATTCTTTAAAAAAATAACTCGTGCTTTATATCTCTTTTTTTTTTAACGGAATCAAGATTTATTTATTTGTTTGATTAAGAGTCACAAATTATTGAGACACTGCCTCTTGATTCCAAGTTCGTCCAACGAGTTGCAATGCCGTTCTAACGCATTGAAACGCTATTAGATTTTTTTTAGTCTTACGGATGTAAACTAATTCTAATCTTTATTATTTCAGTACCCATCCCGCGACCATCGCCCATCACCAATCAGTGAAAACAACGGGAAATCTCATTCACCCAACGTGATAAACATCGACGTCGACTCGGAACCTGTACGGACGAAAAACATCACGATTGGTGAATTGGCAGAGACCATCATTGCCAAAGACTACTCGCCGAACCCGAATCCGTTCCTGCAAATGCGTCCCTCGATGATACCTATGTCACTGGACCCGTCTATGGTGCCGTCGGAAGCGTGGAAATATCGTAGGATGCCACCGAGTAAGGAAGATCAATCACCCCACGGACAACCTCCGCCGTCTCCTTCGCAACAATCTGTGCAATTACAAGTGCAACAATCGCAGCAAGGACCACCTGGGCATCAATATGTGCAATCAGGAAACAAAGGTCCAGGACGATCTACACCTGACGATCGCCACATTATTCGGATGGCACAATCTCCAGGACCTCGAAATAAGTTTCACGATTCCGTTTCGCCTGACACGCAGTTTTTTCATCCGGGTGCGCCCCTAAGTCGAGGGCCACGTGACTTTGCCTTGGATTGCTACGTCAAGAATCGAATTGTGGAAGCAATGCGAACAGAAGATGACAAACGTGCCGATGATGGAAGAGATCAGCAATCGCCACGCAACCAGTCGCCTGCACAGCATGGAGGACATGGACCTCCTCCTCCTGCTCATCACAACAAAGATCACGATCGTAGCTCCACACCAGGAGATATGATGATTGATGAGGAAACTGGGCGCCCTGCCTCTGGAGGCAACAGTCATCGACCACCGTCATCTCAGCAAATGTCATCGCATTCGCAACCACAGGGAGGAATGCACAACTCCCTACATTCGTCACCCTACCTAGGAAATCAACCCGTTCCTCCGCCAGCGACCACTTTTGCTCCACCCACGTACTATCCATACAGTGCGTTGACTGTAACGGGTGGCCCAGTAGGCAATCTTGGTCCTCCAGGACCGCCCAATAAGACGACCCTGGTTGTACCAACGCTGGGTGGTGCTGGCGGTAGTAGCGGTATTCCACCACCCAATAGCGGTGGTGGTATGAACGATGACCGACAATCTTCATCCAATGCATCAATTGAACCGAAACCACTACTCTCGGCTCAATATGAAGCGCTCAGTGATGAAGATTAGATCAATCGTATTCATTTGTATCGTTGTAGAACGAAAATGATAGGACATCAACATCAACAAAACAAGTTGAATACACATTCAGTATGAATTCTATCTCATGCAAACTTGTAATTTATTATAAATATTAATTATAATACAGAAATTATGATAATAAAACTAAAGTATGAATGAATAATTATCTATGAAAAGGTAAGCATGTATTAAAAAGTAATACATAAAATGCTAGAACACTTTAACACTGATAAAGGCAAAAACAGCTAGAGATATACAACGAGAATTATTAATAAACAACACAATCCAGAATGAAGAGAAGGATAGAAAAATTATCGATTACTCCATTAAACGCTAAATCTATCCTATAAAAAAAAACCATCTGCAGAATAATCTTATCCAGTCGAAATACAACTGACAGAGATACAGAGTTTAATGCGCTTAACCCTTCTAAGAAACGTCCCCGGCTAGCGAGAAGCACATACGATTAATGAGAATCTACTCACACACATACACACGCAATCACTTCACCCTCGCAGGGATCATCGATCGTCGGTCGTAGGTAACCGGTTGGATGCGGACAGTTCCCGGACCAAGGGGGTGCAAGGGAAAGAGAACTGAAGTGAATAGATTTGGTCTCATCGTTCACGATTGTTGACTGTGTGTAAAATAAATGAACCAAATGAAGTTCTTCGCAAAGTACTACTCGAGAATGTTTTAATGTGTTTATTGAACAAAAAGAAAAACAAAATGTTAAAGTCAGAAGCTAAATATGTCAAGATGGAAGCTTATCCACGAAAACAAAATGGAAGGGATTTACTGTACGAGCTTGTTTGAAAAGCTAGAGACAAACAAACAAACAAATAAATAAATAAACAAATAAAAATAGTTCGTCTATGCCAACCAATCCGGGAGAATGCAAACCAACAAGTCAAACAATGCTAGGGCTGTTATGAGTTCTCATTGTTAGTTTTTCGTTTCGTTTTTCTTTTCTAAGTTCATAGCTTTCGTTCCAAACACATTCTTTCCTTTCTATCACGGAAAAATGTTTGAATTCCGGATATTAGCGAAGGTGAAAAGAGAGACAAAAAACAAAACTGTAAAGAAAATACTGTGTAGCATGTAACTTTTAGTATGGTTTAAGATCAGTGCAGAGCAGGCAAATAGAAGCAAGTGAAGCTAATGTTCCAATTAAGTCCAACTGCTGAGATTACCGCGCTGTACAATATAAATACAGAACTAAAAAAAACGCATACTGCATCAAGACAAAAAAAAAGAAGTTTAAAAACGAGAGAAAACGAGGAAAAAAGTGGTATGTTATGTTCTCTATAAAGTATAAAAATGCATGTAATTATATTATCGTCAAGTTCATTATAGTTCTGAATTTTTAAGTTACAACTTAAAAAAGAGAAAAACTAACAATTCATTGATTGCTGAAAATATAAATTTAGTTAGGTAGACAGAAAGAAATTAGATCGTCTTAAGGCAGAGAGAATCAATGATTAATATTATGTAACATTTGTGTTAAGCCTCTTTTTAGTTTGTAATTATTTCCTTCTTTTTCTAAAAAAAAAGTATATATTAACACGATATGCAAAATCTAAGCATTAAGTGAATAAAATATAAAATAATTAAAATTAACAATTTGTTTTTAATATCAAAATGGAATTATAAATGATCTTCTTCTTCTTTTCCTTCATTTAACGTCCGTCTCTGTACCGTTGTTCAACACACCTGGGCCGGGACCAACGGCTTACTTCCCTTCCAAAGGAAGACGTGACCAGAGATTTTTATGCCTCAGAAAAATCCCACCGTCCTCGCTGGGATTGAACCCAGAACCATTGGGGTGAGAAATCAGTCACGCTTACCACTACATCACCGGCGCCGGCTAATTAGAAATGATGACAATAGTCCAAATTTGTTTTTGATTCAGTTCCAACCTGGATTGGGTATCAAGATTGGGTCTGCTTGTTGACTGTCAAACGTCAGTGTGAACGTTTGTTTTTGTAATCTGGCTCGGGTTGAGGTTCGCACTGGTAATAAGCTCGGGTTCGCACGGGTTGGAACTGGTTACGGATTTATTCTAATGCACATACGGATACGGTCTGGAAGTCTCTACCACATTTGGCATAGCAGCTTCTATGTCTCGGGCAAAAATTTTTTTTTTGCTGTCTGGAGTAAGGAGGTCATCGACTAGTGTTGGAAAGTTTATTTAAAAAAAAAGTTCTTTCGCTATTCTTCAGATAATCATTTTGCTGAAAAACTAGCTGTGAAAAAATCGCGAATGAAATGTGAATAATACTTTCCGAAGGAGGTGAGCGAAACAGGGCAGCAAGTGATTCCGACAAACACGACAAGACAATAAACGGTTTTGTACCCAAGTTATTAACGAAAATGAAAATCGATGAAGAGAATCGACCAATGTTACTTTGGACCTAATGCATTGTTCAGCTAGATTTAAGTTGCATATATGTAGGAGTAACCCGTGAGTTTTATTGATGGAAGTATACATTTAGGATGCAGTTAAAACACATTTATAAAGTTGTCACTTTTTGCAACTCTCGGTTTACGTTACGCATAACAGTAATTCAAACTTCAACGGCTGCTTAGGAGTTACCAATAAAAAAGTTCACGAATCATAGTTCGCGATCTATTTCATCACATACTTATCGGGAACGAAAAGTTATGTATGGAAGTAAAAACAAAAAATATCTTTTAGCATACGCTCTCCCTCGCTAGTGATTCAAACCAGAAGTAATAAAGAGTTTCCCAAGAGGGATTTCCTAACTTTGACAGTTCATTGCGGCCATATTGTTGAAGCTACACGTGTCTTGTCAAATTACCATGGAGAGTTATAGCGTCCAACAGCACGTGCAAATGATAAAATTGTTTTATCAAAGTAAGTGTTCTTTGCGATCAACGTTCCGAGCGCTTCGCCCATTTTACGGTCGCAATAATCGTCCTACCGAGAGGACTATTCGCAATGTGGTGAACAAATTCGAGGAAACTGGTTCGGTGAACGCTCAACCACCATCAGTACGTGAACAGAACGCAAGGTCTGCCGAGAATATCACCACTCTGGATCAACAATAGAAAAGGGCCCATCAGCATTTGTAAACAAACCGTACCAAAGCCCATTCCTCATAAATCGAAGGCCGCTCACACAAACCAACACCATCATCGTGTAGGTAGAAGTTTCCCCTATCTGATGATGGAGTTGGTTTGCGTAGGTGGCCTTCACATTGTGAGTAAAGGGCTTTGGAACGGTTTGTTAACAAATGCTGATGGGCCATTTTCTATTGTTGATCCAGCACTGTACGCAAAAGTGAGCAGGAGAACCCGCGGCAGTCGACTCCGCGCCGCGCACAAGAACTGGGCCTCTCGCAGGCTTCAACTTGGCGAATTCTGCGTCGAGAATTGGGTCTGCACCCATACAAGATCCAATTGACCCAGGAGCTCAAGCTTAACGGTCATAGACAGCGCCGTTTGTTCGCTGATTGGCTTTTGGAGCAGTTGGAAACAGACGCTGATTTTGCCCGAAAAATCTTCTTAAGCGACGAGGCCCATTTCTGGATGAACGGGTATGCGAACAAGCAGAATTGTCGAATTTGGGACAAGACCAATTAACACGAGGTCCATTAGGTGGCAAATGAATCTCCAGAAAGTCACTGTTTGGTGTGCATTTTGGCCGGAGGCGTCATCGGTCCGTAGTTCTTCGAAAACGACGCTGGCGAGGCCATCACCATCAACGGAGAGCGCTACAGGTCGGTGATTATCGACTTCTTCTGGCCTAAAGTGGACGATATGGATGTGAACGATATGGATGTGTACGATATGTCGTTCCAACAGGACGGTGCAACGTGCCACACAGCGCACGAAACCATCAATATTCTGCATGAGCGATTTTCGGAGATGGTTATTTCGCACGGAGGCGATGCCAACTGGCCACCAACATCGTGTGATTTAACCCCTCTAAACTTGTCTTATGGGGTTATGTTAAGTTGCAGGTCTATGCCAATTAGCCGCAAACCACCGATGTCCTCAAAGCTAACATTACTCAAGTCGTCAACGATATTCCTCGCGATATTCAGCCCGATTTGTGCGCCAAAGTCATGGAAAATTGGACCTCACGGATGCACGCCACCAAGCGAAGCCGAGGCGGCCTGTTGGAGACAGCCAGTTGCATGCCGGTCTTGAAGCGAGCTTACATTGCCGTCAGCAACAAACTTTTAGAAATTTTAGCGACCATTTGGAGGCTAGCCGGGTCCAGTATCAGTCTGTCGGGAGCGATACGATTCGCCGTTGCAAGATGTCCACTCTTAGACCAGGGTCAAAACGTTTGAGTGTCGTTAAGAGGGTCTCAGAAGAGGAGGCGACCACCGAATCTCACTGCCCCGACTGCAATCGACCTGATAATGCGAACCAATACATAGTGCAATGCGACGTATGCCAGAGTGGACGACAGCATCAAAGATCGAAGCTTTAGTTGTATCCATTGTGAGGAAGATGGTGCACAAGCAATCTCGCCATGTCCATCACGAACAGGAAGTTCATCATCGATTCGCTTGGCGAATATTCAGCTGCAAATTCAGCAAATCGAAGAGGAGCAAAGGGCCCAGGAAAAGTTGATGAAGGAAGTACAGGAGTACGCCAAAGCATTGCGTGAGAAGGCGGTACAGCAGGAAATTGAGAGCAGAAGCAAAGCCATTCAAGAGAAGATTGAGCGGGAGTTAGATTTCATCAGAAGGAAGTATAATCTTCTGCAGAACGAGCTGAATGAAGGTGAGAATGGTAGCGTGAAAACTTATCGAAGCCAACGAAGTGCATCTAGCTCAGTCCATAAGTGGTTGAAAGCCCAGCGTGAGGGCGCTCTTGACAAGTTCCGGGAACAAAAATTCCCCAACTTCCTCAAGGTCTCGAACCGGAGCCATCCCAAAAGGGACTACTGCAACGAAGCCAGTGGATGACAACGTTCAACCAATCATCAATCAAGCAAACACTCAAGTCTCGCAAGCACAATCTAGTTTGGATTATCCCCTCAATGTGATATCTCCGCCCACTTCCTAACAGCTGGAAAATGCACTTCTCAACCAGGGAATTACATCGGAAGTAGGAACACGTACCAATGTGCTCGAACAGCAGGTTCGAGATCTGCAGCATCAACTAGACAGTCTTCGCCTACAGTCAGCGCTGCAGACACCGACAGAAGTTTATCAATGTCCGACTAGTCATCAACAGTTCCGGCGGCCCCCAGCGATTGGAAACAGTGCTGCTCTACCGAACAGGTTGGGAAGTATTCCGGCGTGCAAAGGTATGTTCAAACGACCCATAGTTTCATTCCCTTCGTCTCAAATGCCTCCCGTGGATTTCGGAAATATACGCGCCCATCCCGCTCCCAATGCAATACCCGTTGCGTCTGGTCCAGTCTCTTGTCCGCCTGTGTCATGCATCCCAAGTTATTCGCATTCGATTGTAACTCCTTGTGTCTCGCAAGCGTCTGGCTTGATTCCGAATGTCCCGAATTGTGGACCCACCGCTCAACAACTCGCTGCTCGCCACGTAGTCCCAAAGGAGCTCCCAATCTTGGATGGCAACCCAGCTGACTGGCCTTTATTCTACAGCAGCTACACCAACTCTAATGAAATGTGCGGATACTCTGATGCCGAGAATTTGATGCGGTTGCAGCGTTGCTTAAATGGTAATGCGCTACATGCTGTTAGCTGTCAGCTTCTTCACCCTTCATCCGTACCTCAGATCATTTCAACATTGCAGATGCTGTATGGTTGGCATGAGCTGGTGGTGAACAGTCTGGTTAACAAGGTTCTTTCTACACCTTCCCAAACGCGGATCGTTTAGAAAGTGTAATTACCTTTGGTTTGGCGGTTCAAAATTTATGCGGCCACTTACGTGCAATGGGCATGGAGAACCATTTGTCCAACCCTACTCTGCTGCAAGAGTTGGTTGGAAAGCTCCCAGCAGGAATTAAGCTGGATTGGGCACTTTATCAACGACAAATTCCTTACGCGGACCTGCGCGCTTTCAGTGACTACATGTCTACAATTGCGTCAGCTGCTAGCAACGTAACGTTCAGCACCGAGGTCATCCAGAAACAGGAGAAGCCGAAGAGCAAAGAAAAGGGCTAAGTCAACGCATATGCGGAAGACATCCGGAAGAACGCAGATCAGGAGAATCGGAAGTCGGGTGAGATTAGCAAGGAGAAACAGCCGTATCAACCCAAACCGTGCTCCGTGTGTCAAAAGCTTGGTCATAATATTAGAGACTGCAATGTCTTCAAGAGTCGGAACATCGAAGGACGGTTGAAGCTGGTCCAGCAGTTACATCTCTGCAGACGATGCTTGATTTCCCATGGAAAGTGGCCGCCCTAATAAACAAATACCATAAACGAACAATAACATAAATAGTCGAACTTTTCCATAAATGGTTTGGATGATACCCCAAACACGTCGTTAAGCAAAATAACCATAACAATTTTATTAGGGCGTGCAAGGTGTCAGGGTGCGGTATACAAGGGTGCGAGCTTCGACACCATACTTTGCTACACCCAGGGTAACCTGAGGGCACACCAATGACATCTGCCCAACCATCTGGAACATCTGCACCTGCAACCGGAAATGTGAATGTCCATCGACAAAAGCCACGGTCTACTCTTTTCCGTGACTTTATACGGCAAGAATTCATCAGTCGAAGTATTAGCCTTTCTAGATGACGGGTCGTCGCTCACTTTGATAAAGAAGGAAGTTGCGGACCAGCTCGGTATGGAAGGGGAACTGGAGCCACTTTGTCTACAATGGACGGGAAACGTAACGAGAATGGAGTCGGAGTCAAGGGTCATCCAACTCGGCATATTTGGGACGGATAGTAGCAAGCGTCATACCAACAATCAATACGAAACTAACGATTTTAAATTGGCTCACCACTTTAGTAGCCTATTGGTCCCAAGCAAACGATTAACGTACACCTATTCTAGTCGAAATTCTAGTACTACGCAATGTTTGTTTTGATTCGCTATGAAAGTTTGACAGATAAAATGAGGGGTTATTGGTTTTTCCTATGTTTCGAGGGGTGATTCGACAAGCTTGGGACCGAAGATAGTACCAGAGGTGATCCAAAAAGTTGAGCACGTTTCTTCGGGACCTACTTGTCTTAGAGTTACCTCTATGGTCATACTCTCGAGTGCGTACGTACGGTTGATCGTTTGGAGCTTCCTCCGCAGTCTTTGCAATTCAATCAACTGGTTCAACAGTTTCCTTACCATCGGGGTCTTCCGGTGAAAAGTTATAACGGTGCCACCCCTCGCATTCTAATTGGTTTGGAGAACACGGAGCTACTAGTAACATTGAAAAAACGAGCAGGTAGACCTTCTGAACCAGTTGCAACGAAAACTAAACTTGGTTGGACAGTATACGGAACGGTGGAAGGCCTGAACGAAACATTTGAACACCGTTTTCTGCACATCTGTTCTGGTTCCAATGATCGGGAACTACACGACGTTGTCAAGGAGTTTTTCCCGATCGAAAACGCTGCGCCAGCGGTAGAAGCAGAAGATGTCCGACGGGCACGGGAGATCATGCAACGGACCACGGTTCGCACAGCTTCCGGAAGGTTTGAGACGGGCTTGCTGTGGCGCTATGATTATATCGAATTTCCGAACAGTAGACCGATGGCAGAGCGGCGTCTTAAGTGCCTAGTGCGAAGACTGGAGATAACACCTGAACTCTACGAAAACGTCAGGCAGCAGATTGCTTCCTACGAGTCCAAAGGATACGCTCATCGAGCATCGGCGGAAGAGTTGGCCAATTTTGACCCTCGAAGAACTTGGTATCTTCCCCTCGGAGTGGTTATTAATCCAAACAAGCCGGGACAAATTCGAGTGGTTTGGGATGCTGTGGCGAAGGTGGATGGAGTCTCGTATAACTCCATGCTTCTGAAGGGACCGGACCTGCTCGCGTCTCTGCTTGCGGTTCTACAGCGTTTTCGTCAACGGCAAACAAGCAGTAACGGGTGATATCAGAGAAATGTTTCACCAGCTCCTGATTCGTTGCGAAGATCGTCAAAGTCAGCTTTTCCTGTGGTATGACAGTCCGTCTGGCGAAATCCACGTCTATGTCATGGACGTAGCGACGTTTGGGTCGACATGCTCACCGTGCTCTTCCCAATACGTCAAGAATCTGAATGCAGAAGAATGGAAGTGCGAGTTCCCGGAAGCTGTAGATGCGATCGTACATAACCACTACGTGGACGATTATATCGACAGCAGGGATTTTGTAGAGGAAGCGACGAGTATTACAACAGCAGTAAAAGAGGTCCATGCGAAAGCCGGATTTGAAATCCGTAATTGGCTATCGAACTCGGATGAGGTTGTGCGACGGGTCGGGGACGGCAGCGTTGCAGATCTTGACAGGGTTGTTCCAACGAAGCGCGAAGTCTTGAGGGTTGTAATGAGTCTTTTTGATCCTCATGGCATAGTGGCCGCTTTCGTAGTACACGGAAAGTGTATCATCCAGGACATCTGGAGGTCCAATGTGAGCTGGGACGAGCAAATTCCGGAAGAGATCTTCAACCGATGGCGTCGCTAGGTGGAAGTACTGAAAGAGCTGGATCAAGTCACTATCCCTCGCTGCTACTTCCCAAACTATTCACCGAACAGCTTGGACACACTTGAATTGCATGTGTTTGTTGATGCAAGTGAGGAAGCGTACGCCTGTGTTGCTTACTTTCGCATCATCGATCGTGGTCAGGTCCGCTGTGCACTTGTATCTGCAAAATCGAAGGTCGCTCCACTAAAACCACTGTCAATCCCGCGGTTGGAACTGCAGGCAGCGGTCATAGGAAGCAGATTGGTGAAGTCAATTGAGGAAAACCACACGCTGCCGATTCGTCGTAGAGTAATCTGGAGCGATTCAAGCACGGTGTTATCGTGGATACAGTTGGACCAGCGCAAATACCGTCAGTATGTGGCGGTCAGAATCAGTGAAATCCTAGATGTGACCAATATAGAGGAATGGCGTTGGGTGCCAACGCGCCTTAACGTAGCGGATGAAGCAACGAAGTGGATGAAAGAACCCAGCTTCCATGCGGATTGTAGGTGGTTTGTCGGACCTGAGTTTTTGTACCAGGAGGAGTCGGCGTGGCCAAAAAGGATTCTGCCAACAAAGGACACTGCTGAGGAGATACGCCCGATACATGCCCATCATCGGAAAATTCCTGAACCTCTGATAAACTACAGCAGGTATTCCAAGTGGGAAAGATTATTGAGAGCCACAGCATTCCTTCTGCGGTGTGTAAATAACTGCAGAAGCAAAATCAACGGAGATCCTGTCGAACTCAACCCCATTTTGTCTCAACGGAAGCTGCAGAATGCCGAGGAGTTTCTTTGGCGTGCCGTGCAGATGTAGGCATATCCTGATGAAGTCATCGTGCTCGGAAGACAGCAGCAACAATCGAGTGCAGCACGGTTGGAAAAAAACAAGCCCGCTTCACAAATTATCACCCTTCGTCGATGAGACTGGAGTAATTAGACAGGAAGGGCGAATCGGTGCTGCCAATTACGCTGCCTATGATGCTAGGTTCCCAATAGTGCTTCCACGGAACCATTACGTGACTGGACTCGTTTTGGATTGGTATCACCGTAAATACGCACACTGCAACGTGGAGACTATTGTTAATGAGGTTCGGCTTAACGGCGCCGGTGGTCTAGTGGTAAGCGTGATTACCTCTCACCCCAGCAGGCCTGGGTTCAATCCCAGTCGGCGCCGCCGGGATGTTCCTGAGGCATAACATCTCTGATCACGCCTTCCTTCGGATGGGAAGTAAAGCCGTTGGTCCCCGGTTCATGAGTTGATGGGTCGATAGGTAGGGTCCAGGTGTGGGAGCTGCCTTCCTGGCACGTCGGTAGCATTGGTGCTCGGAAAACAAGATCGACGGAAAAAAACAAACCAAAGGATATCGTTCAAATGGCCGTGTTGCTGACGGCAATGTGAACTTCGGTGAATTTTTGGATCTTCCGTTAGTAAACTTTAGTAAGTTTTATTTCAATATATAAACTTACAAATCAAAGGCATTGTTTACAAAAGCTGATACGTCCCTTTGAAAAAGTAATCGAGTATTAGGTTTTTGCGGTGTGCATTGCTTTTGTGCACAGAGTGACATGAAGCAGAAACGTGATATTTAGTTATTGTGTGGTTGAATTCGCTCGAGGAGGAATTATTTAAAAATGACTAGAGAAAATTAAGCATCGAGAATGCGCTCCCGGATATATTGATTTGGTGAGTACGTTCCAGTTGAAGATTGTTCTCTCTAAATATCCCTTTTTTGAATACATTTCATTAATCAAACATTATTATATGCTGGGTTTGGGGGGGGCAGCCTAAGGGTTTCAAAGGATTTGTAGACTTGACAAGGGTTCGTGGATTTGCCAGTCCCTTGTCACGTGTTGATAGACGTGCATCTTGTGGTTTGTCTTACAAACGTCTTCAATGAAGTTGATTCACCCTGCTGCAACAAACCATCAGTCTGGTACAATAGCAGGTTTATTTGGAAAATTTTCCATCTGTCAAATTTAGGAGAAAATTCACCAAATGGAACACAGCCCAAGCCAATATAAATATTACGTGTGTTCGTGTCTTTGCTCACGACACGATATGACACGATCGGATGAGTAGATGGCGGTAGTGTTTAACGTATTTTAAATATGGCGTCTTGGGCAAGAATTTGAATGTAGCTTCTATGAGCTAAACTAACTTTCATAGACCATTACAACACAATAACAATAACTTTCAGGACCCATACACAATTAAAACACTATATATCGCCTATGTGAGGTCAATACTGGAATATTGCAGCATTGTATGGTCTCCTGTTTTCAATCACGCACGAAGAAAGATTAGAATCCGTACAAAAACAATTTCTATTATACGCTCTTCGTAAATTAGGTTGGACATCATTTCCTCTTCCATCATTTGAAGCACGCTGCATGCTTATAAACATACAAACATTAAAAGAGCGTCGTGAATATGTAATGGTTTCATTTGTAAACGATATCGTTTCGCAGCGCATTGACTCCACAGAACTTTTATCAAAATTAAATTTCCATGCACCTACTCGGCAACTCCGAAATCGAAATTTATTTGCCATAAAACATCATCGCACAAATTATGCAAAATATGGGCCATTAAACCGCATGATGGCCTCTTACAATCAATACTGCGAAACCATTGACTTTACAATGTCTCGGCATAAACTAAAACAATAAGGCATTATAACTCATAAAAAATAGGAAAGCTGACACTGCTTAATTTTTATTAAAGAAAAAATTATACTTTTAACCTTTTGTCCAAAGTTGACGAAATAAATAAATAAATTTAAGAAAACAAAACTGTATTCTAATATGTACTAGTCTACGTTGGTTGACGAAATAAATAAATAAATTTGGTTTATGAGTGAATTATTTTTTTAAGTTTAAAGTTGAGAAAATAATTGGAACTTGTAACAAATGAAACTTAAAAAGGTAGGGTAATTTTTTTTTTTTATATATATATCTTTATTAAGGAGACTTTCAGCCGTTGGCTGGCTCGTCTCCGAATAAGGTAGGGTAAATGACGGCTTCGGCAATACATTATTCTATGTTTTGGCATGTGAAAACATTGTGTTTCAGAGCATCTTTTGGCCAAATTTGAGTGCTCTAGGACTTTGTTGACCCCTTTTTTTTTTTTTTTAATAATCCATTTATTTGTCAAGGCTCAAATGCGTTAGCTTTGCGGAGCCGAATATTTTTTACATTATTGTGTGTGAATATAATTTTCTTACAACTAATGTTAGTAGAACGGGGGCCGATTACTCGCGGTTTACTCGAGATTAGGGATTACATTTATTGATCATTTGGAGGGAGGACAAGGGAAAGCATTTTGAACTAATTTAAAACTTAAACGTAAAGGATGACTAAAACACAAAACACTAAACACATACATCAACAGCTTTAAGAAAGTCGTAAATAAGCTTCATAATGTCGATATCACGGCAAGCCAAGACGTCTCTAATTGGCTTAAAGGGTTGTTTTCCTCGGACCCTAAGGGAATCACACAGAACGGATCTCGCCTCACAATGCAAGGAGCAGGACCAAACAACATGCTCGATGTCGTGATAACCGTTTCCACAGGTACATATGTTGCTGTCGGCGAGCGTAATACGGAAGAGGTGGGCGTTTAACGAATAGTGATTGGACATGAGCCTGGACATTACACGAATAAAATCACGACTCATATCCAACCCTTTGAACCAGGGTTTGATCGACACCTGTGGGACAATAGAATGTAGCCATCTTCCCAGATCACCATCATTCCACTTTTGTTGCCAGTTGGCGAGGACTTGCTGACGAGAAATCGTGAAAAATTCGTGGTAGGCGATTTGTCGCTCGTAAATATCGCCTTCCATAGCGCCCACCTTGGCCAGCGAGTCCGCTTTCTCATTGCCCGGGATAGAGCAATGAGAAGGGACCCATACCAAGGTGATGACATGTGAGCTGTTTGATAAAGCACTCAATGACGATCGTATTTCCTGGAGGAAATACGCCGAGTGCTTCATCGGCCTCATTGAACGCATAGCCTCCAGGGAGCTTAGGCTATCCGTAAAAATGAAATATTGGTCAGGTGGAAGTGAGGCAATACGCTCTAACGTGTACGATATAGCTGCTAGTTCAGCAACGTATACCGAACACGGCTTTTGAAGCTTGTATGAGGCGCTATGAAGATCGTGGAATACTCCAAAACCAGTGGACGCATTTATCACCGACCCATCTGTGAAAAATCTCTTCTCGGTGGGGACGTGGCGGTATTTGTTCGCAAAAATAGTTGGGACAATCAGGGCACGGTGAGGCTCTGGAATTCCTTGAATCTCCTGCCTCATTGTGAGATCGAATCTCACGGAAGAACCACTGAAATGATGGGAGACAGCGCGATTGGGGTTGAACGAGGAGGGGCCGATGTCCAGAGTCATGTACTCGTAGTACAAGCTCATGAATCGTGTTTGAGGATTCCGCTCTAGCAGCTTCTCAAAGTTTTCGATCACCAGCGGGTTCATGACTTCACAGCGGATGAGGAACCGGAACGATAAATCCGCAAAACGATTTGTTAAGGGGAGGACGCCCGCAAGAACTTCAAGACTCATGGTATGCGTCGATTGCATACAACCTAGCGCGATTCGAATGCAACGATATTGAATCCTTTGGAGCTTCAATATGTGCGTCCCCGCCGCCGATTGAAAGCAAAAGCTACCGTACTCCAAAATCGAGAGAATGGTGGTCTTGTAGAGTCTTATCAGATCTTCCGGATGGGCTCCCCATGAAGTGCCGGTAATGGAACGAAGGAAATTGATTCGCTGTTGGCATCTCTGCCTCAGATACGCTATGTGTTTTCCCCAAGTGCACTTGGAATCGAACCAGACACCTAAATACTTAAACGACATGCTGTGAGTGATTGTTCTACCCATAAGTTGAAGCTGAAACTGTGCTGGATAAAGCTTCCTAGAAAAAACAACCATCTCTGTTTTCTCCGGAGAGAATTCGATACCCAGATTCATTGCCCAAGTAGACAAATTATCCAAGGTATCTTGCAATGGTCCTTGCAGGTCCGGTGCTGTTGGTCCAACCATGGAAACCACGCCGTCATCTGCAAGCTGCCTTAGCGTGCAATTTTCGGCCAGACATTCATCAATGTCTTTGACATAGAAGTTGTATAGGAGGGGACTTAAACATGAGCCTTGTGGAAGACCCATGTAGCTGATTCGTGCAATTTCCGTGTTGCCATGAGAGAAGCTCATTCGTTTCTCGGACAACAAATTAAACAGGAAATTGTTGATAATCGGAGAAAGCCCACTCGCATGGAGTTTTTCCGAAAGGATGTCGATGCAAATAGAATCAAACGCCCCTTTAATGTCCAAGAAAACTGAACCCATCTGCTGCTTTTCAGCATAGGCTAATTGGATTTCAGTTGAAAGCAACGCAAGGCAGTCGTTCGTCCCTTTGCCCCTACGGAATCCAAATTGCGTATCTGAGAGTAAGCCATTCACCTCGACCCACTTGTCCAGACGAAGAAGAATCATTTTTTCTAACAGCTTCCGAATACACGACAGCATCGCGATGGGACGGTACGAATTATGATCCGAAGCGGGTTTACCGGGCTTCTGGATGGCGATAACTCTCACTTGTCTCCAATCATCCGGAACAACGTTGAGCTCAAGGAATCGATTGAACAAGTTCAACAATCGCCTCTTTGTGACTTCTGGGAGGTTCTTGAGCAGGTTGAACTTGATTCGATCAATTCCCGGAGCTGAGTTATTGCATGAAAGAAGAGCAATTGAGAATTCTACCATCGAAAACGGGGAGTCCATGTCATCGTTTTCCAGCGGCGGATCGCGAGTGTTGCATCGGACCGGAACCGAATCAGGACAAACCTTACGCGCGAAGTCGAAAATCCACTTGTTAGAGTACTCCTTGCTCTCGTTGACCGACGATGCCGCGTTACGCATTCTCCTGCCGACATTCCAGAGCGTTTGCATGGAAGTCTCTCGCGATAGCCCTTCGACGAACCGACGCCAGTAACCGCGTTTTTTGGCCCTGACCAAGCTCTTAAACTTTTCCTCTAGCTCCGTATACCGCTCAAAGTATTCGCGGGAACCGTATTTACGAAACTGTTTAAACGCGGTAGACTTCTCTTTATTCACGTCGGTGCATTCCTGGTCCCACCACACAGTGGGAGGACGTTTGCGAATGGTAGTGCCAGGAACAGGCTTCGTTTGTGCTTGAAGCGCGCAATCCACTATGAGCCGCGATAGGAAGGAGTACTCATGCAACGGAGAGAGAACGTCGACCGATTCTGAACCGTCACGGACCGCGTTCGCGTATTCTTCCCAATTGATGTTTCTCGTGAGATCGTACGCGATGTTGATTGGACACTGTGAAGATGAACCGTTGGAAATCGAAATTTTGATGGGCAAATGATCACTACCATAGGGGTCTTGGATTACCTCCCACATGCAATCCAATGATAGTGAGTTCGAACAGAGTGACAAGTCTAGTCTGCTCTCTCTTGCTGGAGGTTTGGCTATTCGAGTTACTTCACCGGTGTTTAGAATGGTCATATTGAAATCGTCGCATAGGTCATAGATGATGGTTGAGCGGTTGTCATCGTACAGCTCTCCCCAGCCTGTACCGTGGGAATTAAAATCCCCTAAGATCAACCGTGGCTCAGGTAGCACTGAGCAGATGTCAGATAGCGCTCGCCGAGAAACAGCCGTTCTCGGAGGGATGTATAACGAGGTAATACTGAAGGTTTTACCTCTAATATTCACCTGACATGCGACAATTTCAATACCTGACACTGGAGGAAGGTCGATTCTGTAGAATGAGTGTTGTTTGTTGACCCCTAGGAGCACCCCACCGTACGAATCTGCACGATCGAGACGGATAATGTTGTAGTCGTGAAGAGAAAGGTTAACATCTGGAGAGAGCCATGTTTCGCAGAGAGCAAACGCATCACAGTGTATGTTATGCAGTAAAAATTTGAATATGTCTAGTTTTGGTAAAATGCTTCTACAATTCCATTGAAGGAGAGATACCGTATCATTTTTTGGAAAATTATCCATCGAAGGATACGAATGAAGCAAGGAGGGGCCACTTGGAAGCAAATTGCTTTAGAAAAGGTTTCACGATTGGAAGCATCATGTTAATGATGCTCCGAAGAGGGTCAGTGATGTTGAACAGATCGAGAATGCTGTCCACAATTCCAGAAAGCGTGAACATGGCGTTCTGCTGTTCTGGTTGCAAAACTGGGACATCTGGGGTTTTAGATGTTCCCGGAAGCCCCGGAAATTCTTTGTCATAATCGACAGGCTTAAAACCCGGTGGATTGGGTTTCGGTTTATTTCCGTGACCTCTTGATTTATCCAAGTGGGCTTGGGAGTCAGTTTTTTTAGTTTTCTGCGAGTCATTCTTGGATCGCTTCCTTGAAGGACCTTTGAAAACAAAAGGACTTCCGTCATTGCCCTCTGAGTCAGTGTCGTCCTCGTCAACTGGGAGAAGATTGAACGGATTATTGTTTTCTTTTTCCGGAGTGATTTTGGGAGGAGGATTGAAAGTCTTCAAGATCTCCGCAAAGGAACGCTGAGAGCGCGCCTTCAGAGACCGTTCAAGTTTTTTTCCTTGCTGTTTATACTTCGGGCAATCTGCGAGAGGATGCGGAGGTGCCAAACAATAAACACATTTAGGAGGAGCACCACAAGCACCCTCCGCATGCTTCTCGCCGCACTGATCGCATCGTGGCTTGTTGCCGCAGAAGGCGGCGGTGTGGCCTAATTGTTTGCACTTGGTGCAGTTCATCACCCTTGGTATAAACAACCGCACAGGAAGTCGAACCCTCCCAATTCGGACGTAATCTGGCAGAGTCGATCCGGAGAAAGTCACTCGAAACGAGTCAGTCAGCGAATAGATTTTTTTTGTCCCGTCGAGGGATGCTGACTGCATTTGGGTGCAGTCAAGAATCTTGACTTCTGGAAGAACGGGGTTCTTGAAGACACCAACCCCCCTCTTCAAGAAGTCATCGCAGGTCAAACTCGCTTCGGTGACCACTCCTTCGATTTCCACGTCACGACTGGGAATGTAAACACGGTACTCTAACGTAAAAAGCTCGCAGGCAACAATCTCATTCGCCTGCTTGCGGTTACCAACAGTGACGCGCAGTTTGTCTGGCCTCACCTTCAAAATGTCGGTCACTGACGAGAAACGTTTGAATAGATCTTTTTCGATCTGGTTAACGTTAAGCGGTTTTTGTTTGGGTCGGAAAAAAACAACCCATGGGCCTGTCGAGGCGTCTGGGTATGACTTATGGCGGGGGGCAGTTTTTGTTTTCTTGGCGGGGTTAGGCGGAGTAGGGGGTGACGGTTTTGGCGGTGTGGGGGGAGAGGGATTAGGTGGGGTAGGGGGAAACGGGTTTGGTGGTGCGGGGGGTGACGGTGCTGGTGGTGTTGGTGGCGATGGATTAGGCGGGGTAGGAGGAGATGGGGTAGGCGGTACGGGCTCCGGTGCTCGTTTTCGCCTGGGCCGCTTCGGGATGGTTCCGGTGTACTTCTTCACCGTGGCTGACGTTTCCACGTCGGACAGTTCGTCTTCAGTGGGAAGGGCAGGAAGGGTATTCCCCCCGCCATCACTATTACCATCCATTGCGGGGCAACTGCCACCGCAATAGATACAAAACAACTACACACAGGGAACACACAGGGACAAGAGAAAAAGAAGAAGAAGAAGAAGAAAATATTTGCGTGGGATGGGAGAAAGGGGAAACTAAAACAAAGGGGCAATAAATAAAACTTATTCGCTACTTAACTACACCGGCACAAAGCGTGTGTGTGGAAACGCTGTTATCACGTGGTGCGTTGGTGTTGGTCCACGCTGCTATCCGGTGGTGATGGTTGGTGTTGGTGGGTCGGCAAGCTGGTGATACGACACGCTTCACTATCACTTGCACACCCTCGCGACGGCGTGAAAAAATGATGGACTTGACGACGCCGTTAACTCCGGTGATGGATTACCGGGATGAATTAAAGCTGGATGGTAACT
Source organism: Ochlerotatus camptorhynchus (assembly GCF_037179485.1). Taxonomy (NCBI): domain Eukaryota; kingdom Metazoa; phylum Arthropoda; class Insecta; order Diptera; family Culicidae; genus Ochlerotatus; species Ochlerotatus camptorhynchus. Next base: position 376,998 of record NW_027040775.1, on the reverse strand, counting down.
CCAAGGGGCTCGGCCGATGGAATTCCACTTCCTCTGTTGGACACTGGTCACTTGGGGCACCCAATGGGGGGTGAAAAAAACCGCTCGGGCGGAAAAAACACCGAAAAAAACTAGATGCCGCGCAACTGAAACCGGGACGTTGTTAACCGACTGAATGCTCAACTAGGAATCATGTTGTTGACCCCTTGACGATAATAGGTTAAGGTATTGCCGAAGCCGACATATCCCTTATATTGTTTATTGCAAATTCTTATAACAAAGAGAGATTTTTTTCGGTAGGCGTATCTTAATAGTTATTGAATGTTTATTTTTATGTTATTTTTGGAACGTTGCATCTTACAAGATCCTTGTTAATAGCTACGTATTTACAGTTTCTAAAAACATATGATTGTTACACCTACTGCTGATATCAGCCATGCCGGTATTTCTTTTTTTGTCATATTTTGCTGTTGCGGGAAACATATGTTGAACACCTGGGAAAAACTGGGAACTAAATTGTGAATTGAATGTCTCCAATACAGTGGCCACCCTGTTATTAGCTTTAATATGCTGAATAAAATATAACTAATGTACTGATTTTGTGATTTCTTATAGATCGGGCTACATTTGATTGCACACACAAAACATACTGCTGAAAACTTTCAAACGCGCGCGCACTCTCGTACGAAATATATCACAACAGATAAACAGGTGGAAAAACGTTTCGCCAGTGATCTGCAGAGGAAGTAAGCAGTGCTAGTGTGGTCAGTTCTACGGTTTTTTAGATTTACTGCGGATCTACGGATCGACCAGACAATTCTACAGATTTTCCAGATTTTTGGATGATGATGATGATTAATTAACGCAGTTTAAACAAATCTACGTATCTACGTACCGTACTCCACGAAAAGTTAATGACACTCGTTTAGCTTGGTCGCATCAGCTGGTTTGTGTTTACAGAACCAGCGAGCAACAAACTGTAGTCGAGCCACTGTGTCATCACGAAATTGAATTGATCAAAACATCAACCGACTTTTTTTTCTGATACTGCGAGAGATGAATTGATCAGTTCCTCTCGCGCGCGACTCGCGCAGGACCCATCTGCGGATTGGCGATCTCTATTTGTTGTTCTCCTCTGCTTTATTTTTTTTCACAATCATCGCCGTCAGTCGCGGATACTGTTTTGTACCGGACCATTCGCAGCTGTATCAGTTGACATTTGACTTCAGAACGGTTCGGTCGAGTTTATATTTTGGAATTTGGATCTAGTTTTTCGTTATATCGGTACGCGAGGGCACGTTTCGTGTCCCATTCGTTTGGTGCTCTTCCGCTTATTGTCGTGGGGCAGTTTATTGTGTGATAATCGAGTGCATGTTGAATAAAACTATACTGGAATAAATCATTGCGAAAAAGAGCTTGCAGAGAGATTATTTCTGTGATGTGAAATCATGCTGTTATGCTAACGCTTCTGGAGCAAATCGATTAAACGTGGAGTTTAAAACCTGGAAATTAAAAGCTTGTGTCAATCGGTCCTCAGTCCGAGTGGTTTTTTATACTGTGTATTTTTAAATACTTAACCTAAGGTAAATGAACAAAAGTTATTTTTACTATTTATAATGGTTGATAAAAGTGTGCATCTATAGAAAAAGGCGTTTTAAAAACAATAGGGCAACTTAAATTTGAATGTTCAGCATGGTTAAAAACGTTATTATTTGTTTGTTTTGCCAAACTGTTCCAAGTAGATTAATGTACGTTCAGACACTACAGAGTTATAACATGTTATAGCGCTATCTTGATGGTGGTTTCTGTGTTGGAATTAGTTGACAACCGTTATAACATGTTATAACTCTCCAGTCTGAACAAGGCATAACACAGTTCAGACTACAATTCTTTCGGATTCATACTACTAGTTTGGGTTTGGGTTTATATCATACTAGTAATTGATGATATTGTTAGAAATTATTTTGATCTTGGTGCCCATAGTGAATCTTGATCATATTTAAAAACAAAATCTCACATAAGATTGCGCGTTTTTTAATCGATTTTCAATCCGAGTCCCGCAGGGCCGAGCGTCATACCAAACGGCTTAGCTCGACGATTTCGTAAAATGTATGTGTGTGTGTGAATGTTACGAAAAATTTTCTAAGACGTGTTTCTCGGCAAACACTGGACGCAACAATCACCAAATCAAAGGTTTCATGGTTCCAATATATTTAGAACAGGTCAACTGGTTCCAGAGATATGTCCGGAACATCATCTGGTTTGTATGGGCCATGAGACTAACTCCTTCCTTTAACGAATAAAACCCATCATCTCAAATGAAATGAGATTTAAAAATCCAGTTCAATGGCAGTAATTTGAAGTGCCCAGGACCACACTGGCCACATCTTGCTATGTTTTAGGAATCCCCGGAAAGTGGCCAGTTTCTGACTTGGGTCAAAATCCTTCATTCAATACCTTTAATCACAGCAGTATTCATCTATTAAATCTTATCATACGAGCACTTTTGGTAGAATTTTTATTAGTAAACAGGGTCGGATTTCACCATAGGTGGATTAATTCAGGAACATGTCTTGTTGCAGTAAACGTCAGCTCATATAACTCTACTGAAGACATCCATCCGCTCTTCGCACAATCAAGCTGCGAAGCGGACGATCCCTTATCATCAGATTTCGATCAAAACTTTTTCTGTATAATTTTACAGTGTTCAATTCTAAACAGTTGTTTATATTTTTAAAATTTACCATTTTGAACAAGATAGTCCCCTATTTTTTTTATATCTTCGGATGTGTTGTAATGTTTTTAAATCTAATATAATCTAATCTCACACTAACGCAGCCAATACTTTGAAAGCATCCTGGAAAATGACGGCTTCACGAATCCGTCATTTTTCTTGTCAACGGCCAGGCCAACTGCGCAGCATGTGCCGCAGAGAGGATTTCAAGCAGTCAAGTGATGTCAGAAATGAATATCTGAAACCACTCCACAACCTGAGATCAAGGGAATAGAAGAAAGCGTAGACCTCCCGTACCAAACGCTTCCAGTTACAATTGAATAATAGTATTTATATGTTTTCGTTGGGAGCATAATTGCTATAAAATTTAATTTATGCTCCTGGTGTCTTTGGATGAACTTTTGGCGTTTGAACCAAAAGCCAGGCTATTTCTGGGTTAACATTTGAAACAAGCAACTGAATTTCAATCGAGTTTGTCCATTATCTGTGTTTAAATAAAAATCTATCAAATAGCGAACGCTGTAATTCACTAAGTTTAACTAGCCAATACAGTGTTCACTCGGCTGTCGACAGAAGCAGACCACTCTCAATGTGTGTCACGCGATCGTCTGTTTACTCGGCAGCAACCATTGTGTGGTCCTCCTCATTGTTCTTCATCAGCAGTTCTTTCAGTCGATGCGTCGTTGACTTTGCAAAGCAACCGTTTCGTGATTATTGTGTGAGTGCTGACCACGTTTTGCGTCCATTGCTACAATGGAAGCGCTCTGACCCTCGTTGGCGAATCGGCCATACAAGTAAACCACTGGAAGCGGCTCCCGTTCTGGTAGAGGAGGCTTATTGGATAGCGGAAGATAAAATGTTTATTGTGTTGTACCTTTTGACTATAGTTTTAAGATGTATTGTATAGTGAACAAGAATCCTCGGCTCTGTAAAGTTAATTCGGTTGAGCCTTATCAAATAAATTAATAATAATAAAAAAACTAGCCAGACGTAACTCTTCATTGTGTATCTTCGTTCATGCATTTAACGGTTGATTTGAATATTATCAGTTCCGCGAACTACTCGCCGCAGCGCTGGCATCGGATCACTTTGACGTTTCTATATATTCTATAGAAATTTCATGCAATATTGTTTACGAGTTAGCGAGCAAGCTTGTTTTCCGCGAGAAGCCAGATAGATGTCGCTACTGAGGTTATATGTTTTGAGATACTATGTTTTCAAGAACAAGTTTTTCAAAGAGTTACGTCTGTTTGTCTGTGCCAATACGTTACATTCGTGTAATCTCCATTACACAAGTAACGACAGCAGTTGAAATGAAAGTTGAAGACAAAAGTAAAGTTCCAGTTGGGACGTTATAAATATGAGTAAAAAGAAGAAATTATCAAAATTTCGCTTTAATGAATTAATGTTTCAAAGGCATCTTTTTTTGCATGGTGACAGAATTCTGAACAACTCAACTGTGCATCATCCAATAGGTCTTGTGCAGGTGCTGTACTGTAAATTTCAGCTTTTATCAATTGAATTGTATCGAGTAATTTTATATTAAAAAACCTGATTCAGCTAGTAGTTGGAAATTACAAAATATTCTTTTAATTTTATCGAACCCTTTATGAAGAGCTTTTTTGAATGTGTTGGTTTATTTCCTTTCAATTCCGTTGTAATCGCTTATCTTTTTTTTACTACTTGTAAACTTCATCAGTGCCAAGTACTCAACAGTTGAGTACTTGGCACTGGTGAAGTCGACGAAATACACGTATCTGTCAAAAGATAAGCAATTATACCGGAACACACACACAAAAGCTCTTCATACAAAATATTCTTATCTGTGTGCCTTGTCACGACTACGGACATGAAAAATGTCATCAAGATGGACTTTTTTTCAATAGTTTATTTGTTAGGCCCAAATGTCCAAATGGACTGCACGGAGCCGAGAACCATCAAATAATTAAATAATTACATTAAAATATTAAGAGGGACATACCTAGTTCTTCTTACTCTTCCTTCCGTGCCCTCAACTCCCTTGCTTCTGCGAATTGTTTTTGCTTCAGCAGCGCCAACCGCTTGGCCTTCTCATCGTCCTTTATCCGCTCCTGCTTGGTATAGTCCACTATTCCGAGTTTGGAGTAGTAATACGCATCGTTCTTGCATTTGAAAACAGGCGGCTGCTGTTCCTCAGCAGCGCTTCCTTCTTCTTCACTGAGCTCTTGACGTCCGGGGACGTCACATCCATCACCATCACCTCTACTTCCAGGACCTCAACCGCTTCCTCGTTTGGCGATACACCGATGCGTACGTTCTGGTCTCTTTCTCGTTCCGTTGTGGGTTTTCTTCTTCCGTTCATTGTTGTACTGGCTGCTGATCCTTTCGCTTGGGGCAGGAATTCAATTGATGCCCCTCCATCTTACAAAGGAAACACAGATGTTTGTTCTCTTGGCAGCATATGTTCCCCTTTCGATTTAGGAAATGCAGCGAGTTGGAAATCTTACATCCATATATGCACACCTGTGTGCATATCGAGGCCCAAGGCCGCTACACACTTTACATCACCGAATTTCCCGCTATGCGGGACTTCTGGTGGTAGTTCGTAAACTCTCACGTACTTTAGAGTGTCCCAGAATGTCTAAGCACGATTTTGGAACACCCCTGTTTGTTTTAGATGACGTTTAAACAGCTGATTATCATTGTGAATCATTGTTTACATTTCGACCAACAATTTCGTGTATCGTAAGCGTCGGTCCTTTTCATTCCCGTGACAGTGCGCAAACAGATCGTGCACAAATGGTGCACTAACCCAACATTTCTCTGCGTCAATTAGCGAAATTGGAAGGTGTAAGCATCGGAGCCGGTTGAAACGCGATACGGAAGTATGGCGAGGAAGCAACTTTCAAGCAAAAATCTGGACGTAAACTCAACCCCTGTTGACCAAAATCTTGACCGGAAAGTCATGCAAGATTTCACTCACAAGAAAAGTGCTTCGGTTCGAGACGTGGCTAAAATAGTGGGATCCTCGAAGAGTAAAGTCCAGTGGTTCTAGGCAAGAATGGGGCTAAAGATGTATAAGAAGCAGAAGAAGTCAACGCGAAGTGAAAAACAAGTCAAACCGAGGGCTCGGAAGTTATACGACCGATAGCTGTTTGGAAAATCGGTGTGCGTAATTATGGACGATAAACCATACGTAAAATATGATTACAAAACTCTTTCGGACGATCAATACTACACCGTTCGTGATGACCGAAGTGTTGACGACGCGAATAAGTCGATTTTAACCGAAAAATTCGCATAGAGGTAACTCTAAAAACAGAAGGTCTCGAAGAAACGTGCTCTACTTTTTAACAGCTGAGTTCTGGTACTCTCTTTTGTTCCAAGCTAATCGATGCACCCCTCGAAACATAGGAAAATCCACGAACCCCTCGTTTAACTGTCAAGTTTTCATAGCGAATCAAAACAAACATAGTGCAGTACTATAATTTCGACTAGAATGGAGTACGTTCATGGATGTACTTGAGACCGATAGGCCAGTCTAGAGTGAGTCAATTAATTATATGATTTGAGTAGAAGCTATACTGAAGATCCGAGAGATGTCGCCCCTTCATTGGTAGGAAAATAATTTTTGGAGCATGGAGAATATCAGAAAATCCACGATTTGTGACAAAGCATGCTTTCACAGAAGGAAACAAATTAACGAGTATTTACCTTATAACCATAGTAATGTACTCGTGCAAATTTTGTGCATCTAAAACTGCTCATAAAGACGATAATGAATAAAAACTGAAAATTTTCATGCATTTCCAAATGGTTTCCTACCATTCCCATACATTCGAAAGTGACTGGCCCTCTGGATGTGGATGATGTCAAAAACAACAAAACATTATTAATTTAACATCGTTAGTTGCCACCGGTTGGTTATACAATCCTCAGGCTTTTTTCTAAATTTGACGCAAATCGGTTGAGTCTATTTCTTCCGAGTTGAAGTTTAAAATGTATAAAGAAACACAATTTTCAAAGTTTTGTCACTTGGCATTGAAAACGTCCCATCAACCCAATGCAATAATTGTCCAAGACCGGAAGACGATGCGAGTTGATACTGAAAAGTTATTAGCATTTTATTGATGCGATTTCGGTCGGTGGTGGTCGATGAGTCCGTGTATTTGGGCTCACTGGTGACCGCCGAAAATGATACCAGCAGAGAAATTCAAAGACGCATTATTGCAGGGAATCGTGCCTACTTTGGACTCCGGAGGACGCTCCGGTCGAATAAAATTCGCCGCCGCACGAAGTTGACTGTCTACAAGACGCTGATTAGACCGGTGGTCCTTTACGGCCACGAGACCTGGACCAACGCGCCCTTGGTGTTTTCGAACGGAAGGTGTTGCGTACCATCTACGGTGGAGTGTAGATGGATGACGGAACGTGGAGGAGGCGAATGAACCACGAATTGCACCAGCTGCTGGGAGAACCATCCATCGTCCACATTGCAAAAATTGGGCGACTACGGTGTGCTGGGCACGTCGTAAGAATGCCGCACGACGACCCAGTGAAAATGGTTCTAGAAAGCGACCCAACAGGAACAATAAGAAGAGGCGTGCAGCGGGCAAGGTGGATCGACCAAGTAGAAGGTGACCTGCGGACCCTTCGCAGACTACGAGGCTGGCGAACTGTGGCCATGGATCGAGTAGAGTGGAGACGACTTCTTCGGACAGCAGAGGACAACAAGGCCTTAGCCTAATTGGTAAGGTTAGGTAATGATGCGATTTCTGACTGATTTTTCTTTTTATTCTTCCTTTTTATTTTTTTTATTTATTTTTTATTTTTTTCGCCATACCTTCGGCACTCTTTCGGCACAATATCGTAGGTATTGGATTGTTGTAAATAAAATGGGAGCGCTGCTGAACAACTGTTACACGAAACGAAAATCAATTATTTTATTCATGTGTTTCACTTATACATTTTTGCCAAACATCAGCCTTATACATTCCATAAGACAAACCATATAGGTCCTATAAGAATGCATAAAAGGTATGTGTGACCGCTTATACATTTCATTTGACACATGATCTTCATCACTTTTTGCAAGGCGTCTGCTTATTAGTTGACTTATACATTTTATGAATAATCAGCAATAGAAATTTGCCAAAAGAGACAAGGAGATTTCTATCCGTGTAACAACACGCAGCAAAAAATTAATTTTGATATCTCATCAAAGTGGATGCACTTAAATCGTGTCAAAAATATGATGTAATATTACTTGCCAAAAAAGACAAAATTATCATTCATACAGTGCATGAACCGACATTACGCTGCTTTTACTGCATTTGTTTATTTTTGAAGCAATAAAAATTAAATTAGATTTTCGACATGATTCAAGTGCATCCTTTTGGATGTAATATTAAAATTTATTTTTAGCAGTGCATTACATGCTGTTTGACTGTATATTCAGGAACTTCCTCTAATTGAATATACCAGAGGAGCTCAGACCAGCAGTTCACTTATAGATCTTAATACGAAACCTAAGTAGTACCTGTAACATCTTTTTATTAGAGAAAGAGAAATATTTTACACAATGATTACATAAAAGTATCCATGAAATATATGCAGTTACATATCAAGTCAACATGAAGCTAGTAACAGGACACATTAATGTCACATAATGGACATTGGTAACTTCATATTCAGATTATCACAATGTTAAGATAAAATGCGACTTATCTGATCTGAATGATGGCACAGTGTAACCTTTTTGTGTCGATCTAATGTTATCAATTGGTTAAACTGGAACTGAGTAGCCACACAATAGTGACCGAAAAGTTTCGAATATCTTGACCTGTCAAATACGTGCGGAAAAGTTGTTACACTGAAACTTTACTTTTATGACGAATATGTAACTTGGCAACTGTTGCAATCGCAATCTAATTGTTTGTTCCTTTGTTAATTCAAATGGTAAAATATTTAATTAATGGTGATGCTATTGTGAAAAGAGTTTTTATTCTAATTTCAAGTAATTTTTCATATCATGAAACTTTTTGTTAGAAGTGTAACTCTCAAACCGAACGTACACAGAATATTTTTTTCTTCGAATCATATATGACCATAAATATGATAATAATTCAATTAAAATATATGATGGCATATATGGCATTTATTTTCTGAATATAAAACACCCAACCTCACCGTAAACATGAAATTGCATTTTTTTTTTCTGATGCGTATTTTCGTTACAAATATCTCTTTTGAGATATTACGGCACATAATTTGGTCACAAAATACTGGCAGCAACTTGTACGCGATAACATGTGCCACTTGGGAATGTAGGTTCTAGAGTGGGCTCAAGAGAAAGAGGCAGTCAATCATACCACATTAGTAACGCTTAATTCAAATAATGCTGCAACTCACACAAAACAAACTAAAGAAGTCTCCTCATCATGTTCTATAGTCGGTCTCCAACAATGCTCCCCACCGGTTCCAACTCTTTCCAGACGCTGATAGACCGATGCTTTTAACGTCACGAAAGGCTAAGTTTCTGGTCTGCCTTTGAGGGCATTATAAAACACTTAAACACAGAACTTTTATTGCCCTATGGAGCACAAAACACCAACATTTCACACACCCGATCCTCAATCCAATTTATCCTTGCGATTTCAAACCAAAACATTTAAAGTGTCAGAAATACCGGGTTGCCGGGATGGGTATTTTACAAACAATTGCAGCTTGCTATATGACCGCTAAAATCGGCACACCTGCGGTACACTGACAACAAAAGATGACCCAAGATTGGAAATCAGACTTTTTAAAAAAGAGGAATATGAAAGCTGTACCTCCTGACAATCGTTTTTTTAATTGTTCGAATCTCTTTTGGAGTTGGTAAAACAGAAGTCGATGAAGTAGAATATCCCAACAAACAATTCAGAGTCACAAATAAGCATATATATTGAATAAATGCTGCATTATAGTGTACAATGCTGAATAAAACGAGTTGTCGAATGATGTGCTGAAAAAAGCTCATTGAGATCGATAGATGTACATTTATTCCACTGTTTGCTTTGATCTGATTTTTTTTTATTAAAAACTGTATAAACGTTGACTGTCTTCCCAATTCAACACCAGAAGTTTGATCTAATAACACACTGAATAAGTGTAATTTGCACATACATCGACGCTTTAATTCGACTGTTTTCAATTGATTTAATAACATACTTTACTGGCTCCATTATTAGATTTCATTGCATTGCTTTACAATATTGCTGAATAAAGGTGGATACAGTCAGTTTCCGCTTTCCAAGTAGAAGGTCGTGAATTCAATCCCTAGTTCAACCCTTTTTTAATTTGTGTTTTATGCGTCGTTTGGTGGCCCCCTAATGTTACTTAAGTCAAAGTGTATTTACCAGAATATTCGAGAGAATTAACAATCACGTCTCCTTACGTGCAGCCCATTCATCATTTTAGGACCACCGAAATCATCTTAGCAACAAACAGTTCGATTTATTCACTTTAATAATGAGAAAGCGAAAACGAACGTACACTTTTCACGGGTTTCTCGGCGCTGTTACTTAAGACAAACGGCATCTCCATATAAATTGCGTGACTTAAGTAACTCGAAAAATATTTTGATCGGAAGGTGATTACGTCAAAATGCAATTTGACTGATAAATAAATTTAAAAATGGGATGTGATCCTATATTTGGACAGTGTATAGTGTAATAGCAGGAGCTTCGATTGACATTGATAGCTCGACTTTGTTTACCTTTGTTACTTTCAGCGTAATGACAATTTGCTCTTGACTTATACGTTGTTTAGGGATTAGAGATTGCTGGTAATGTATTTGAAATGACCCAGAAAGCATTGGTATAATATTGGTGAAACAAATAAGTGAGGAAGTCACGTTGCTTAAACCGGCAAGGCAATGGAATTTTGAAAAAATGAAATAAAATTAAATCAAGATTTGGAAATAAATATAGAGATAAACCAGCTATCGATTGAAAATCTGTATGATGAAAAACGTGCCGGCAGATTAATACGATATTTCGCTTAATAGACACTTTGATCAACTTGTTATTACACCAACAGGCAGTATTTTGGGGTTCTATGCTATTCTAATCTAAAAATATACTATATCTACTCACAAACAGTTTTTAAAATTATGAGTTTAGCTTTTCGATGTAATATTTGTTGAACGGTTTGTAAGAGTTTTCATAGGCAAACATAAAATATTTCCTAACATTTGATACATCTTCGCGATCTGTGTGAAAACAGAATAAAAAATAGCGCAAAATGCTAATCTGTCAAGGGGGCAGCACAAGGGTGCTATAGTGACTTGACAAAAAATATTCAATATCATATTGAAACCATTTGATGATGTGCATGTTGTCAAAAGGCTCTCTGAACTTCTTGGTCTCATAAAGATTTCGAAGAAATTGTTCAAGACTTCATTGGGCCTGTAGAACTTCAAGATCTCCAGAATAAATGATGTGATGCTGATGTTGTCAAAGGGTTCTCTTGAATTTCACGTACTCGTTAAACAATTCAGGGCATTGTTCAAGATTTCATAGAGTCTGTAGAACTTCAAGATCTGAACTCGAGAATGAAATCATTAAATATCTTATCGGTACCATTAGATGATGCACATGTTGTCAAAAGGCTCCCTCGAATTTCATGGACTCAAACAAATTTTCAGGATCTTGTTCAAGACTTTTCTGAGTCTTTAGAACTTCAAAATCTGAACTCCAGAATGGTTTAGAAATCATTGATTATCTAATTGATATCATTCCATAATGACTCATACAGATTTTCTGGACATTGACATAGCTCCAGAATAGTTTGAAAATTATTAAAAATCTTATTGATACCAATTTATGGAACTTCAAGATCTTAGCTCCAGTTAAATTTGGAAAGCATTGAACATTTTATTGTTACCATTCTATGATGCAAACTTTAACTTGAAGCTTTACAAAGCTCGGAAGATGTGTTTAAATGTCGGGAACGTGCGTACCAAACCACATTGAGCCTATAGAAATTCAAGATCTTAACTCCAGGATATTTTTGAGAACCTATAAATTATGATTATTGATTATTGTAGGCACATACTAATACAAAACATGTCAACTAATTCGGAATACGCAAAAATATGTTTGGCCACCTCCTTGTATGGAGATTAGACTGGCCCACAAAAATAAAAGTTTTAATTTTCCACGGGCCAACTTTCCGATTTGTGCCTTTAGGTGAGAAAACCATTCACTGAAAGTTTAAGCTCATTTGGTTGTAGGATAAACTTGCGCTTTTAGTTTGAATTTTGTATGGGGATATTGGTTAAAATACATGAAAAAATGACACTCCTACACTTTATCGATCATAAAAAAGTTTCCTTACTCTCGATTTGATTCAGATTTTGAAAACTTATAGTTCAAACAATGAGTAACAACATTCCTGAAGACTGCATTATGAATCCGGTTAGTTTCATTGAGATATTCGCTTTTGAATGTATATGATCATTTTGTAAATGTAAATTTCAACCAAATCCCCTATATAAACATTACACTAAAAGCACCAGTCCGAGTTACGTCAAAAATAGCTGAAATATTCAAAGAGTGGTTATCTCACCTACTGAAATGAGTCTGGTTGTTGGCCTGTGGAAAATATGACCTTTTTTTTTAGAGTGGTAATCTAGTTGATACTTTGCATAAGCTGCCTGTATTTTGTTGCAATATAAGAACAAAATGCACATATAAATTCAAGAATGAATATCTCCATAATATTAACTTGAATCATGATGCTGTCTTCAGCAAAGTTATTTCATATAGCTACATGTGCTGAAATTCTGAACTTAAAAGAGTTTGTTGAACCAGTTTTATGCATGAAAGAGTGAAGGGATGTTATTTTTCCATACATTTCAACCAATATCCCCATATAAACTTTAAGCCAAAAGCGCCAGCTCGTGTTACATCCGAATGTGCTGAAATTTTCAGAGAGTGGTTTTCTCACCTAATGGCACAAATCTGGGGGTTGGCCCGTTGAAAAAAAAATAATAAAATTGTCTCCCATATAAATGTGGGCCAGTCTAATGGGGATTCCCCATAGCGCATTGTACCCATCTCGCTGTATTGACTTTCTGGATACTGAGCTCGCCCTAGAGTTGGTTTATTATTTGCCATGTGTCGTTTTCATATACCCCGCTAAGGATGGTCCTAAGCACGCGTCATATGAAAACTTGGTCCTCCTTGAGCATTGTCTGTGTCCAGAATTCTCTTGAAATTCACTTCAGAACTGCGTTAGTATTTGAGTATTTTTTAAATTTTCACAATAATTCTGTAAGCTTGCAAGTTATTCCTTTAATTTTTTTGGTTCTAATAAAATAAATACTGAAAATCAATATATTCTGACTGATGTCCAAAAGTAAAAATTGTATGATAAATTCTTACTTCCAGAAGGCAGTCTTAACATTTAGAACCACAATACTTTTTTTTTGTAATTTGTTTTTTTAACAATTTGTTAAAAAAAAACACGTGTAAAACCTTCATTACGGAAAGTGCAATCGAAAAAAAAGTATTTCTGGGGTGGTAGTGGTTTTTCTTCAAGAAAATGTTTATGAGACGATGAAAACCCTTCACAACTAAAACAAATCATAGTGTTAATAATACATATTTAGCATACCCTAGCAGCACAGTTGTCACTAAACAGTTGTGGTTACTTATTTCAGTCAAAATCAATTTGCGACAACCTATTTTGTGCTGCTTGAAGGGTACATTTTTCGTTGTTCGCCTGCAGAGTTTCCAAAATATCACTTTTAACGGATGACTTTACAAAAACCACAAAAACTGAAACTGTTTAATTTATGCGGTTTCGACTGTCAATCAGGCTGACAAGTTTATTTACAAAAGTTCTGTGAAAACACAGTATTTAGTAAAAAATATCTACGTTACCGAATTATCCGTAATTATTTATCAGATTTTTGTAAACCTGTTTGATTTCAGCGATATTTAGGTGCGTAGTTGAAAACATGTCGATTTTACAGAAAAGTCTGTAAAGTTTTCGTTTACAGATTATCTTCGGAATTATTTTTCACAGAATTCTGCGATCTATTCTAAGTGTGCATCATAATATAATAGAAACGTGAAGCTATGACTGGAACACTTGGAACACACACTTAGAAAAATTCAAGTAAACCTCCTGCCCCCTCTGACTATGGCTGTGTGCGTGATATGCAGTATATAAATGTATAAATTAGTCCAGTGCCATTAAAAATGACGATACTGAAGATGGTTATATCTCTGAAAAATTATGTATGTTTGTGTGTATTGTGTTTAGTTTAACATACACTTGAATGTTAGCAAACATAGTTCATCTATTAACAATTTTGATTTATAGGATATCGTGCTGCATCGTTTCACCTGTACCGATTACTCCTTCCAATAAAATATAGCTGATTAGGCGTCATATATTTATTTATTGAATCAACCTGTTAGATGGTTCACAAAAAAAGACAATGAACCCACGAACAAAACCAATAATACATGCAAATAACCAGTTTCTTGGGTCTTCCGGTTGCTTACAATGTTATGGTCACTTTGGTTTACTGATCTATCTATGGTCACAGTGCATAAATTGATCTTCACCTTTACGGAGCGCCCTCAAAAAAAAAAAGAAGGCAGGCCTTGATTCGATCAGCATCTTCAATAATACACTTTCGATTTCAATTACCCACAGTGGTGCGCACATTCAGTGGATGAGAAAACCAGAAAAAAAAACATAGATTTGACGAATAGGAACCTCAAAACAAAACCGTCGTTGTCGCGTCGCACATGTTTACAAAAACCAGACCGGTTAAGGTGAAGGAGCGAATTATTTGAATGAACCATTGCTCATATGTTGGCTACTACCCAAGCTTGCATGTTACTCTTCTTACAAAGAAGGGTATACAACTCAAACCTTGACTGGGACATTCGGGATTAAAAAAAATCGAAATATCGATTTCGAAGGCTAAAGCTCTATTGATCTATTTTATTGTCACTCAAATTAATTACTCGTCTAGATGACACGGACGCTCTCAGAACTACGATGATGTGGGAATATCTTTTGTTTATGGTTGACATCACTGCTGGCTGGTGATTTGCTAATGATGATGATGATGATGTTTAGCTTAGAAAACCGACTTTCGATCCAAAGCCCAGAGAGCCGAGTGTCATATGCCCCCTAGAAAATGTCTGTATGTGAGCGTGTGTGTGTGTTATAAAATTTGAGCATCCGCCAAATGAAAGGTACCATGGTCCCATATAATATTTCTGGAATCAGGTAACTGGTTCTGGAGATATGGTTGGAACATGTTTCGGTGAATACGGGTCGTAAGCCCATAATCAGCCTGAATTGTGTTAAACCCATCATGTGACACCTCAAACCACATCAAAATTAAAAAAGAAGACCGATTGTGGTTATATAAAGTGTCCAAGACCACATTTGACATATCCGGACATGTTCTAGGGGAAGTGGACAGTTTTGACTTGGACCAAAATCCATCATGCGACACCACAAATCACATGAGAATTCAAAAACAAGTGCAATTGTGGTTATATCAAGTGCCCAGTATCACAGTAGACACATCTGAACAAAATCAAATACCTTGTTAATGTTAATGTTCCTTCCTCGAAAGGCTGAACCTACCTAACTAATAACCCAAGATTCAAGCAAAGATGAAAACAATTCTTTAATAAGAAAAAATAAACCGCCATAATGAAAGTTATGAATTGGGATATTAGTGGAATTCTCACAAGAGCAAAAATGTGCCTCATTTAATTCCCCTTACTAATTTGTGTCTACACCAGATACGTATTTAGACTACACAATGTGCAGTGCATTTCCACGATTGTTTATTAAAAAAGAAACAATTCAGGCATGCTCACCCGTTATGTTTTAGACGCATCTAAAGATAAACAAAACTCTTGGATGTAATACACTTTGATGTGATATCAAAATTATTTTTTTGCTGTGCATTAATGTACCTTTTTTTTTAGCAAGATTAAAAGTTCGGAGTTAGCTGTTGTTACCTGTATAAAATTATGTCTGTCGTAATGGAGACAACACACACAAGCAGGTGGAGCAAATTCTCTAACTATATTTCAATATTATAAAGTCTGCGATAAACAATTGTTATGATTATATTTAGGTACAATGTCCAAATTGTAATTATAATGCTGTATGTTGGGAAGTCCTTCGCCTGTTCAATTTATCTTTCATTAGCTTTTGGGCCCTCCCTTAGCTTAGTCGGTAAAGGCGCATTTACAAAGCAAGTCCATGCTGGAGGTGGCTGGGTTCAATTCCTTGTCCGGTCTAGGAATTTTTCGGGTTGGAAAATTCCTCGACTTCCCTGGGCATAGAAGTATGATTGGACTTGCCACACAATTATACCAATGCAAAAATGGTACAGGCATCGAAAGCTCTCAATTAATAACTGTGGAAGTGCATCTAGAACACTAAGTTGAGAGCAGGCTATAAGCTAATATGCGATATGCAATGAGCTTGAAATGCGAAGAAGAAGAAGAAGAAGCTTTTAAAGTTAAACAAGCAAGTTATTTTTCGAAAATGAATAAGAGGTTTAAGTGTTGTTAACCTCTACCCAAATCGAAGAAGTGTAGTTCAGAGATTAAAAGCTTGGAGTGATAAAAAACTTAAATATTATGTTCACCCTATTACAAAGCATGGCATGGCCTGAGTGCAGATTTAGTAGATACCTGGGTACTGCGGAGTCGATCGATTTTCTTTTGCAAGCCAATAGAAAACAGCTTGAATTTTTTTAAAAGTTTAAAACTGTTTTGCTCTTTTTTAGTTGATTTCCGCCAAAATTTATTACACAGCATGTTGTTCTCATGACCATAAATATAGATAAACCACTATCATTGACAAAGATCATTGGAGTTTGTTAGAGGGTCAGGTTTGTATGATTAGGATTCACCTTGATAAGTGATGTGATTATAGTTTTGATACAGTGTGTTGTAAAGTTTCGTTTTAAGATATTAAAAACTGATTGATAAGCGTTTTAGTAGAACAATGTTATACCTTATTAAGTTGTTTTTTTCCTTTTAATATTAGTAGTGTTGTATCACTTTGATTTTCACTAATTCACTATTCAGGTATATTAAAATATTCTCGAATTTTCCTGGATGAAAGCTGAAATCATTAAAATATAAATCTAATCATTACAATATGAATCTAATGGATCAATCAGAAATAAATCTGAAGATGTTCCTAGATCGAAGGACTGCAAATAAACTTAAATAATTTAAATAAATCCATTCGGAAGGAAGGCTGAGAAATGTGAATCTAAAGATGTTCTTTCATCTAAGTGCTGAAAATAAACTTATATAATTTAAAGCAATAGATCCAGCCTTCACAAGTGTATCAATATAAAATAAAAACATTGATGTTCCTTCATCGAATAGTTGAAACCAAACTTAAATAATTTAAATCAATATAACCAGCCTGCAAGAATTTAAAGATTTTGCTTCATCGATGAGCTGAAAATAATCTTGAATAATTTTAATTAACTGATTCAATGATAGTTCTGTAACAACCGTGTAAAAAATGTTGTGCTGTTAACTCTAAAGCTGCACGATAATTCGTATTTCCATATCATTTTCACTATCACCCAGCCGGCTCTCCGATCACTCTAGAACAAAACGAATGCGATTAAAATAAAACTAATTAAACCAAGGCAACATAAACGATCGGTTCTCCTTACACAGCACCGAAAAATCTTTACCTCACTCCGTTTGTTGTAATATTTTACTTTCATATTTCTTCATTCTCTATGATAATCATCTAAAAACCGAAATGAAAACTATCACCCTGCGTATATTTTCTTTCATTCAAAAAAAATATTTTCTTTCATTCAATTCGACTAGACAACCGAGCACCTTGCATTACAACAATATGTTGGCAACGACGATTAGTCATGCCCGGAAAATCAACGTTTTTTTCTAACATGGGTTTACTGATGTTTTTCTTTCAGTGTTCTTTTTTCTTTAATAACATGTACAACTTCTGCTCAGACATCATTTTGATCAGGTGAGTCGTTGTCAAGTTATGATTTTTTGAAAAAATAAAATCCATTTTTAGATACACCGTTTAAAAAAAGTTATTCTTAGCGGAGCTGGTGGTTTAGTGGTAACCGTGAATGCCTCATTCCAAAAGGCCTCGGTTAAATCTCAGTAGGCGCCGTCGGGATTTTCTAAGGCATAAAATCTCTGATAACTGATCTGAAGGAAGTAAAGCCATTGGTTCCTGTCCGATGGGTCGGTAGGTAGGGTCTATGTGTAGGAGCTGCCTCCCTGGAGTCGGTAACATTGGTACTCAGTGCATAAACCAAGATCGTTATACTTAAGAAACATAATGATATTTTGAAGAAAAATGCAACCTTGGATAGTATCCAACATATGAATAAAGTTTCATTCAAATCGGAGGCAATAATGGCCAACCGGTTTGCTATTAATAATGCTCGATAGCGTTTCGATAACTTAACTAGATCAGGTTCGATTTCGGTGAGTAAATAGTGAGTTGTATCTAATATAGTAGAAGCGTACCGGTTATGTCCCTAGTGGTACACTAAATTTGCTTTAAATTCATAATTTCTTCCGCAGGTTGTTAGTCTCAACGCTGTTCTGCATGTTTATGTTGAAAAATTTGGGAAAATTTATTTTGAACCTGATTTAGGCCATATGGCCGAGCACTAGCGCCATAAATGGCACACTTCCCCTATACGCACCATTGTTCAAGCTTTATTATGGGATCTTGCTTATAGTTTGTAACTGCATAGTGTTAAAATAAGCTTCGCACATCTCCCTAATAGGGTTAAGATCTAATTTATGTCATACTAAGCGCAACCCGCACTTTACCTCTCTTTTCGAACGGGTTTTAAAATTGACCTATCAAAGATGGCTTCTAATCGAGCTTCTAATCTTGTTTTTGATCGAACCGTCCGAACCATACAAATTGATTTTAATGTTTGCATGGTTCGAACGGGACGAAATTAATAATATGATTACATTTCCGTCACACGAATTACGTCCAAAAACATTGAATGCAGTTCGGCATACTGATGCGCTTCTTTTGTTTTCGAGAGGAATGGATGTAAATATTCGTATTATGCGTTCGTATAGACTTTGTTTTGTAGCTTGAACTGAATCGTTCCAAACATATGATTGATTAGTTCACATCGAAATCATTGTCAATATATTGATATATTTGATGGATCTGATCGATGTGACGGAAATGGGCGCTTATACAGAAGTAGTGCGCTACCCTATCGTTTGATCATGATTTAAATAATGTAGGCAACTCTATAATATACCATCCTTTTAGCACCTCTAGTCTAACATCATGAACGGGGAAATAGAAATTCACATTATGCTAATCAGCCATGGACCAGCCATCGATGACACTGACCTTGAGGATTGTCGATGTCACTGCTAAGCATCACAGAAATGCTGGTTAGAAATCTCGATACAGTACGCGTCGGCGAGGTTTTGTATGCTCAATGATTGGCGGTTTTCTGTGTTTGCCTTAAAATCCTTCTCAAAAGTGCTATGCACACATCATCTTGATGCCGTCCGTTGGTTAAGCATTTGTTTTGAATCGAGGGACCGATATTATTATACCTATAGTATACTCGATTTGACTCGACTGAAGGTTCAAACAACTAAGAACTGGTTTGTTTGGGTTGCACTGTTTGGACATTTCGTAACTCGCTACTGACTACTACTATACGGACGACTCAAAATTGAGTCGAGTTGACTCAATTTCGCCACAAATGGATTTAGCAGTATACTATAGACTGAATGAAACCTCTACCGATTTCCTTCATATTCGAGAATCCTGGGAAAGTCGGAACCCAAGTGTTTGTGTATATCCACTTTTGATAAAATTGAGTCAACTTGACTTAATTTTGATCGTCCTTGTATTATTCGGAAGAGAATGACCTTTGTCTGCATCCGTGTGACAACAAGAAGTAATCTTGAATTCTTGATGATTTCAAATACCCATAAATAAAGTTAAACATATCCATGGGAACATAAATGGTAACATTTTTAAAAAGTTTTTTTTTTGTGCATCAACAAATGAAATGGAATTTTTGAAATCACAGTTTTCTTCAGTTCTTCTTTGGCAGAATAAGTTCAAGACCAACAATTGAAATGGCCTTAACTCCATTTTGTAAACAAACCAAAGGCCATTTTCTCGCGAACCGAAATCCGCAAAGGCAAACCAACATAATGACAAGGTAGAAGAAAATTCTCCTCTACCCGATTGTGATTTAGGTTTGCGAATAAAGGTTTCGGTTCGCGTGAAAATGGCCTTACAAGGTTTGTTTACAAAATGGAGTTAAGGCCATTTCAATTGTTGGTCTTGAGTTACCCGCTAACATTTTTTTAATAACGTTAAAATTTGTTCAGACATGTTCCGAATGTCTCCGGGAAAACCCAATTGGTTGGCTTCAGTCATCGGTCAAATCGTCTGATTTTATAAATTTTCTCTTTCTATTTAATTAATAATTAAATCATTACACATAAACTATTAACGTATTCGGTAATTTTTTACCAAACTTTCAACAGCTGCACATTCGGTAAACGAAATGAGTTCCGATATTTAGTTTAGTTAATAATTTTTTTTTTCATGTACTGTTAAAATTACCGAACCATACGGTAATTTTTTGCTAAACTGTTCCGTGAATCGAAAGTTTGGATTTTTTTTTTCATTTTGTTACTTGTTGATAAATTGAAAAAAAAAAGATCTTTGCAATAATATTACTCTGTTTCAATAATAGTTTACACTCAGGCCTTTTTTACAACGCGGGATATGTACCGTGTAAAAAACCGTGTAAAAACCGAGATTTTGATTTTCACAAGCTTAAATGTTTTTATAAAAATGGGTTGACAATTATCCATGGCCCATACAAATTTAAAAACATTTGTATGGACAATTGTCTACGCAGGGGGAGGGGGGGTCAATAATCCCAAAAAAAACTGTCTACGTAGTTTATGAACAGGCCCTTTCGACTCAAGACTGGATCAACAATATTAAAGGGCTCATCAGCATTTGTAAACAAACCGTTCTAAAGCCGTATCCTCACAAAGCGAAGACCGCCAGCTTAAACCAACACCATCATCGGATAGGAGAAAGTTTACCTTACACGATAATGGTGTTGGTTTGCGTGGGTGGCCTTTGCTTTGTGAGAAAAGGGCTTTAAAACGGTTTGTTTACAAATTCTGATTGGCACTTTTAAATTGATAATCCATAAGACTAATGTTTTAAAAAGCGTGGCTATACGTTCTTATTATGGTGTGTTCCAATTATGGCCTATGAAATTCCCATATGTCATAATTGGAATTCCATAGGCCATAATTGGAACACACCACACAGAAAAAATTCTGAATTTTAACTATCACGTAGAATCTCCCCTCGTTTAATTTTAGCTTCAGTTGGCATAAACAAGGAAATCGTTTACAAGCTTGCATACAATATTGATAATTAAAAATCGTGCAAATTTACGCCAAATCTAGCGTTAATTTTATGTGCGCTATATCTCGCAGAAATTTACATAAATTCTTCAAACGGTGCATTATTGGAACGTAGGGCCATAATTGGTATCACTACCCTATGTGTTTTCAATTATTTACTAAAAAAAATCATAACTCGAAAACCGTTGATTTTAACGAAATTGCATCTGAGAAGAACAACATATCAGTGCCAACATTTCACTAGGGTGAAACTGCTTTTGTAAACAATGACTTCAACCATGCCGGCTGGCAGAGAAAACATTAATCTACACATATTTTTTCCTTATTAGAGATTTGAATAGATTTTTCTGCTTTACTTTACTAAAACCTTTGGTTAGTTAGTTAGGTTCGGATTCTACACATTGTAGTTTCATTTTTATACCTGTGACCTTGAAATTTTTACCTAGGGGATGAGATTTTGATAAGTCTTTAGTGGGAATGACACTGATGAAGACTGCACATTGTAGTCGAAATACATATCTGTCATGGATACCAAAATTTTTTAAGTGGAATTGCTGTTTTACCGGATGGTGTCGTTAATTTGCATGTATGACCTTAAATTCGCGAGAAATCGACGGCTAAAGCCATTGTTTACAAATGCATTTTCGCCCCTTTGAAATGTTTACTATGATATAGGTCTGTAAAATTGCAATAATTGCATTGATTGCAATAATCACTAATAATTGTAAACATTTTTTTTCCTTTGGTTTGTTTTTTCCGTCGATCTTGTTTTCCGTGCTGAACACCAATGCTACCGACGTGCCAGGAAGGCAGCTCCCACACCTGGACCCTACCTATCGACCCATCAACTCATGAACCGGGGACCAACGGCTTTACTTCCCATCCGAAGGAAGGCGTGATCAGAGATGTTATGCCTCAGAACATCCCGGCGGCGCCGATTGGGATTGAACCCAGGCCTGCTGGGGTGAGAGGTAATCACGCTTACCACTACACCACCGGCGCCGTTAATTGTAAACATTCCCAACAAAAAAAAAAAACTAAACAACAACATAAACGGGTTTGAGGGAAATCAGCAAAAGCATATTCGGCCGTTTGACGTGATATTGGTCAGTTTTCTACTTGATAACCATTTTAAAGCTTATTTCGAAATTTATAAAATATTGGCTCATTCAAGGCGCAAATTTGTGAGTGGTGTTGAGAGGCAAATTAACTTAAAAATTGAAAGTGATCGACCCCGCACAACTCAGACTGTGACCAACTTCTTAAATGCAGCCGTTCGAGATATTTTGAAAATAATTCCGGCAAAAGTTGCAGGTCCATAAATTTAACTATAACTTACCTTTTGACACCAAGAAAATTAGATGCACTATTTTCAAGCAATGGGTAAATCCAAGAGTGTAACAATAATAATCATAACATGATTTGGTGTTTTGATTGTCTGCTCAGCTCACCAGCATATTTTCCGTTACGATCGATCCTTATTTTCCATACAAAAAAATTAACTCGAAAAATAACTTCGAACAAAAACGGGAAATATTAATGGGAATTAAGAATGTTCTCAATAACTTCCGATAGTTACTTTTAAATACATTAGTAGATGGTGAAGATACCAAACCTTGTATCGATCTTTAAAGAAAAAGAAAAAGATAAGCCAACCTCAAAAGAGAGGTTTTATTTACTATTTTTTGTCCGGTGGTTTTACCTTTGCTCAAGCACAGCGCTATATATTGTGTCTTTCCCTCAAGTGTTGGAAGAGTTGCCAGTTTTCTTGATAATTTGTCATCGAGTTATGAAGTCGTATCGTGAGAATATCACTTCAGCAATAAGCTCGTTATGTTTTGTATAACTATCAATAAATTAATATGTACATGACGTTTGGTAAAACAAGGAATCGTACTTTTTGTAAAGATTGACTATTATTCCAATGTTAAGGTCAATCATGTTAAAAAAATAAATCACGCGAAAATTTGTTTTTTTGACCGTGATAAAATTTAAACTTCACTGTAACTCATTGACCGAGATAATTCGGATAGACATCATTTCTATCTTAAGTTTAAATGATTAGACCAAAATAGGAGCATCGGCTCAAAATGCTGCGACTTCATGTTTTTTATTCCCGAAAATTGCATGCTGTTACTCCCACGCAAACGTCACGCGTGTATGCCAATTCAGACTCAATTCGGCATCACATTCGCAGATGACGTTCAAATTGTTCGCACAAGTGAATAATTTGATTTGAAATATAGAACTCGAAAGTGACACAAATGAGATTTGTTATTGCAACATTTCCATTCTTTCGAAAGTCAGCCATTGAATAGACGGGATCCAAGCGATGGAATTCCGACGTCCACCGTTGCTTCGTTGGATGGCGCGAAAACATTTCGCCACAGAGCGCAGCGGACTGATTTTACGCGCACCACAACCGACACAACGACCAGCCGGCGGTATGACTGGGCGCATTTTGCACAAGAGGGCGGATTGAGGTGTCAGCCGGTCTAGCGATTCCATCTATTCTAATGAAAGCGATGGGTTTCCTCTCGGGCAGACGCAAATTTCGATGCGGACATGGTGAAGTAATATTTTTTATTTCCTCTCTTCGACGAGAACCACGCAAATTATGCAGTACCTATGCCACACTTTGCTCATCCGTTGTATGGTGCTGAAAAAAAAAGAGTATGCAACTTGTCCTTGAGTAACTTTTGCGAGCAATCAGTTGAGATAGTCCAGAGCAATTTAATAAATAATCATTGACACTGCCGACAATCGGAGTCGAAGCTTGTTTTTGTTTAGACTATTGGTTAGCCAAGATAGGTGGTACTATCATAAATAGTATATTGGCTTTTAGAGCGATTAGAGATTGAATTGCATTAGCTACATTTCTTCTAGTTTTTTTTTTGATTTTATTGTGAGCCTTTTGCCGGCTCTCGACTTAGAGATGCACTTCCACAGTTATAAATTGAGAGCTTTTTATGCCAACCAATGCATGAATTTGTATATTGTTAGGCAAGCTCAATGATACTCTATGCCCAGGGAAGTCGATAAAATTTAAATGATTTCCTCGATCGGACCGGGAATTGAACCCATCGCCTCCGGCTTGGAAATACCGATCCTTTACCGACTAGGCTATCTGAGGTGCCGATAGCAATAGCTAACGTGATTTAAAATAGCTTTTTTGATGAGAAATCGAATGCCTAAGTGGTTGCTCACGGCACGAAACATTTTTGGGTAGTTTGGGTCGAACATAATGATTTTTACCCTATTTTTTAGTGTAGGTTATATAAATAAAGTGAGAAAAAGCTTTTTTTTTTGCTAAAATGCATACGTTAAAGCTTTTACTTGAGCATTTAAATCCATATGAATAAAATTAAAAGAACTGAGTAAGTATTCACAAAATCCTTTGTCATCTGTTATAAAAATTGGGCTATTCACTATGCGCATCGTAAACATATCCACTATCGTAAAAATACCAGACATGACATTGGAGTGTAATGAAAGTTTACGAATTTTACACGATGTATACTAGGGTGGGTCATGTTTGTATGGTTCTCCACTGCTCTTCCGATGTGTACTGACGTACCCAACAATGATGTAAAATTTGAACGAATTTGGTTGTGATCTGGATTTGCGTGAGAATTTTAATTATTTTACGGGAAAGTGATGGGAAACGGAACGATCTTATTCATATGTTTACCAAAAATACAAATAATGTTCAGATTTCTTCAAATTTCGGACTTATATTGAGAATACTATACAAAACAACTTTGTCAAAATGTTGCTCAAGGTTTCCAAAGATTTTGAATGGGGGGATTTTGCATTTAGATAAATTACCATATGATACATGATATGTAGCTAGAAGCACAAATGACCAATTGTCTTTTTTTTTTTTTTATTTTTTTTTTTTTTTTTTATATTATAGTCACTTTAACGCTCTTGGGTCATTCGTGACTTGTCCGGGGGTGAGATTTGAACTCGTGACTTTGGCGTGAGAGGTATGGATGCTAACCACTACGCCGGGGTCGCCCCCCTGACCAATTGTCAGTGTTTGAATAAAATCAACCCAATCGTTTATGACTTTAAAAATGATACAAACTGCTCCATTATGGTGCTTTATTTTGAACAAAGCATTTGAGCCACTCTCCATTTTGATTAATAACCCTAAAATTTGAGCCTGTGCAACTGGGATGTTGTCCGATCTACTATATTTGACTAATTCTAACCTGTGAATTGAAATTTATTTTTTACTCTTTCAGATGAATGTCGAAGCGTTGGTATCGTTTTTACTTTCCTTGCTTATAGCGAGAGCGATTTGCAGTTCAGTTCTAGTGGCTGATTTGACGATGTCCAGAATGGTTGAACTCAGTAGCCGTCCTCCATACTGCAAGATTCACTTAGATCGGTAAGTATCGCATAATCATGCTCGCTCTGCTTTACACATGCTTTCATTCATTTAGTCGTTCAGTCGAGATCAGTAACTATAACATAAACTGCCCCCAGGGAAGCGAATGCGAATTACTGACTGTCATCGACGGTTCAAGCTCATCAAGCAAACTGTGACTGGAGCGACTAGTTCATTGAACGTTAAGAGGACTGTGGTTCACGAGCATCGAACTATTTTTCCCTTTCTTTCATTGCTTCCTACATCTCACACCACTGAAGGTCGCATAACTGCGCGATATAACTACATGCAAAACAGCTGACTAAAAGTTGACCCCTTTTTCGCATTGCCTAAGTTGTATAACTGGTATGATTAAACTTAAACATCCTGTCAAAATAAAATTTTCTTGATATCGAAACTGAGCATTCATGTGAGCCAATGCAAAAAATTAATTTTAATATCACATCAAAGTGGATGCACTTCAATCGTGTTGAAAATATGGTGTAATATTACTTGCCGAAAAGGACAAAATTATCATTAATACAGTGCATGAACTGACATTACGCTGCTTTTACTGCATTTGTTTATTTTTGTGGCCATACAAATTACATGAGATTTTCGACATGATTGAAGTGCATCCTCTTGGATGTAATATTAAAATTTATTTTTTGCTGTGCACAAATTCTATCGGTCCACCTGACTCTCCCTCTACACGCTCATGGTTTACTAGAGCTAGTTTTAAATTCTCAAAAAAACCATGGCTTGCATTTGCGATACAGGCCCTTATGAAATAAAAGCAGAGAAATGCGTCATGCTCAGCAAGCATTGACGTCATCGGAACTCTTTACTCCTATGGACAAATCCCATATGTGCATGTAATCTAGCAGACTTTGTCTTACCGTCTCTTCACACAAAGATTGAGAGTATCTTATTTTCACTGGATTGAAAGGGTAAGGAAATGTCCATCATGTTGTATGCACACACCTAGAGTAGACAACTGGGGTATAGATTTGGATCCAGTTTTGGATCCATTCGCTAATTGGTCGATTTTCAAGTTTAAGATTGTTTTTATAATTGAAATGTGTGCAAAATTACTGTGTGAACTGGGACTGCTTAAGCAAATGAAGAACCTGCGTGGCAGAATAAAAAGCAGCCAGATGTCCTGTCTTGTCTTAGGGGCACAGACTGACGTTTTCTAACAGGATTTTATCATAAAGATTTACAGAGTGGCCTTCAAGGCGAATTGTCAATATTGTCAAGGTAATGCTGCCATTCTGTTTTCGACTAGCTCAACAGGTGGACTTTTAAACTAGTATTTTCAAGTCAACATAGCTTCGTTTCTTCGCCATGGTTGATGGGGGTGACAGGTCATTAGACCGAAGTACATTAGGCCAAATGGGTCAATAGAAGGCTTAATGGAATTTTTTCTTCTTTTTATAAGTTTTTTGTACTTTGAGTTTTCTTCATCATTTATTCCTAGAAGTTTTTCATCGAGTTTTTTTCCTTCTTTTAACTCTTCACAGTTCGAAAAAGTAGTGTAAATTTCTGTTCAATGTGATGCACATAAATGGAGCGTCACATATCATACAATTTTACATTATAAATTGTGTAAAGTTCTGAGATATCCCATGAAACGTTAAAATATTATATGCAACCGTGCATCTGTGCAAGCAACATCTCATGAAAGTTACTGGTTTGCGTGAAATGGAATACAACTTTACATGCATATATGTTTACATCACAATTAAAATTCAAAACGTTTTGCTGTGTTTTCTTCCTAGAATGTTTTTCGTTGTTTTATGTTTTAAGATGCAAAAATGTGAATTTGAAAAAAGTGCTAGAATTTTGTGTTCCGAAATTATTATTTCCGAAAGTTATCGAATCCGTTAAAAAAAAGTGTTTGCTTAAAAACAGTAGTATTTTAAATGTTTTTCAACAGTTGCTCAGTTGATTTCTTAAAAACACATATGGACAAAAATCAAAAATAGTGAGTACACGGAGAAGCTTAAATGAGTACTGACTATTTAATAAGATTGAAAAACATGCGACGGACCAAAAAGTTGTGCTACAATGGAAAGAAGATAAGGAGAGGGTTAACCAGTACACAGCAAAAAATTCATATCAAAGTGGATGCTCTTCAATCGTGTCGAAAATATGGTGTAATATTACTTGCCAAAAAGGACAAAATTATCATTAATACAGTGCATGAACTGACATGACTGATTGAAGTGCATCCTCTTAGATGTAATATTAAAATTTGGTTTAGTTCTTTCGAGTGGCTATAGGGTGGATGTGGCAATGGAGCAGGAGCACTAATTGAGTAGGAACACAAGTGGAGTGGAAGCTCCAGTGAAGCTGCCCTGGTAAGGCAGGAGTGCAGGTTGCACTGGAACACCCGTAGAATGAGAACAATAGTGGGGCAGAAGCACTGTTTGGCCTGGAGCACCAATGAGATGGGACTGCCACTGAGGCGGGAGTGACCTCTATTCCACCTGGCTCCCATGTCACCTTTTCTCTCTTTTGGAGTGCTAATCTGGGTACTACAGACTCACTCAATATTTATTTATTTGTTTATTAATGATTCAACTGACAATTAATGTCTAAATGAATAAAACAACGACTAATTAGTTACGGTCAACGGTACGAAAGAGGCCAAGCGATGACGAAACAGGTCAGCTGATGAATTGAAGTCGAACACACCGAAAAGGCTGTTGAACTGCCGGCTGATTGATCGAATTGGCTCATGTAGTGCATAATTTCTGCTCCGTGGTTCCAAAAATAGAAAATCACATGGACGAAGAGGTCTCTCGGTGGCGTACAGATTTAGCTGTGCCAGCAATGTTGAACAGTCGATGCCACCTATAAGCAGCTTTTCAGCGAACATAGCTTGAGCGACCGTCCGCCTCACCTCCAGCGGTTTGATGCTCAGGAGACGGAACGCTCCTCGTACGGTGGCAGGTTCGTTGGGTCACGCCAACTGATAAAACGAAGAGTGGATCATGGAATTCGTTGGACATTTAAAAAAAAACTCAATTGACGATTAGCTCGGGCAACAATATCATTATAGTGGATTCTGAATATGAGTTACCAATCCTGGATAACACCGAGATTCTTCATGTGCAGTACATGAGCAAGACAACGTTCAAAAAAGACAAAGTCAAAGATTATTGGTTCGTTTTTTCGATGCTTAAGCGGATTTTTTGCTATTTCGTACAAAAATATGCAGGTTTTTCGTAAATCATAACTTTTGATAACATTTCAACACCTCTTCAGCGATTAAAAATGAAGTATAACTGCTAATTTCTGAATATTGTATTGCATAAAAATCTACATGATCAACTTCACCCCAGAATTGATAATTTGCATTTTTAATCTAATTTTAATTCTAAAAGATAAACCAAGCATGCAATTTATAAACTAATTTCGTACATCAGAAAAGCATTTCCTACTGCAGGTTTCAGAGGTATTTGTTTGTGTGCCAAACATATGGTTAGAAAAACATGCAGGTTCATCGGTAAAAATATATCAACTCACTCGGGGGGGGGGGGGGGGTTTTGTTTAACTGTACTTGCGTCTACCATTTTTCCTTTAAATTTATTTTTCTAACCTGCTTTTATTTTAACACACATTTATACTGAATAAACTAAATATGTTTACGACTCTTCATAGTTGCGAATTTGATAATAGAAGTGTTGATATCAATTGTCATCAATATTTCGTACTCAATATTCATGATAAGTAACCAATTAAGTCTGGTATAGTATGTAGTATCCCTCAATTTGTTTTGCACTCATTTTAATCTAAATATTTTGAGCAGTTGGTGGTCCAACCAATCAATTTCCCAAATAGAAATTTTGGTTGTATGCTGAGATTGCTTTAAAACCTTGATTAAACTTGGGTTCAGTCCATATTTCAACAATTAGTTTGTACAACTCATCTTTTTTTCTGGTTTCCAGTTCTGGTTTACTAAAATCAATCGAGTTAATACGGCACTGGTCATGGGGGCTCGAACAATCCTGGTTCATTTGGTGGGATTCAAGTGGAGTAGAGCAAATCAATTTGCTACTAGTGAAAATTGTCAAGCAGGTTCCATTGTAAAATAAAATCGATTGACTCCGCAGGTGCTAATGACCTATTCGGCCTAACGTACTTCGACCTAATGATCCAGCACCGTTGAAAGGAAATGGATTCATTACGGAATGCAAACCATTCGAAAATTTGATGGTAAGACACGATTGCGTCGAATAGGTGTAATAAAACCACCATGGCGCATTATTCGTTTGGATTTTGTGGAATGTTGGAATATTGTTCACTGGGTTTTAGTACATCAACTTACGATTACAGCACGAAATATTTCTTTGAAGGATATTAATATATATTTTTTACTGAGTGAATAAATTTATTCTAGCTATAATAATTATAATGTGAGGACGTTAATCGTAAAAGACATGGGTTCAACAGCGCTTAGAAGACAGAAATATAAACCACGTTAGAATTATTTTTATTTACGGGAAATGGCTCTAATGTTAGCCTATGGATCTAAGATTGGGCCCATCGCTAAAAGTCTGCTATTTATCAATTGTATCTAGATGAACGCCTCATTGGGACGGTACGAATGGATATTTTTGGTCGCTATTGAAAATTTAGTCGATTGCTGAATTTATGAATGGGCCCAAATTAGGGGCATTTAGACCGACATTACATCCATTTCCCCTATTTATTTTTCATTTTATTCTATTTTATTTATTTGTCGTCAATCAGTGTAGACCGTTTTACAGTTTTACTTAAACGCTGATTGTTACAATTTTACTTGAAGTACTTGTGTAACATTTATATTTTATTATTGATGCTTAGCTAACCTCGTGAAGAAAGAATTTTTAAGCGTACTTTTATTCATTGTTATGTAAATAGATTCACAGTATGTATTATAGCAAGACATCATTCTATTCAATGGGCTATTTGTGGCATAGTTTGTTCTTTGATTGTTGATGCTAAACAAATTTCTATTCCGCTGTGAGCGAGTGGAAGCATAGAAATTAATATTTTCCAAAATCTCTGGGCTGTAAACTCTTTGCGAAATCACATCGTTTATAAAAGCAATCATTGCGAACTCTTGTCGCTTTTTGAGCTCATCCAAATTAATTAGCATACAACGCGATTCATAAGATGGCAGTAGAAAACTCGTCCAACCCAAGAGCAAACAACAAGACCTGCTTTTGAACTGATTGAATGCGGTTTACATGTGTATCATGATATGGAGCCCAAACTATGCTACTATAGCTATGCTAGAAGAGGCCTCACATACACACTAAGATTTTTTTACAGGAGTCAGTATTTTTTTACTGGGTTTTTGAATTGCTGAAAAAGTCGGTAAAAATTCAAATGACCGTTATCCGTAAGGAATCAATGAAAACGACCAACTTTATTTTCTATCATTAAATCATTAAAAAATCATTCAAAATTTCAAAATATGTTCTATGAAGAAATTTCAAAATATTTTCTGTATCGTTGACAAATAAAATAAACAGTAATGGACCAAGATGTAAAACTTGTGGCACACCAGATGTTACATTAGCTATGGTGGGCAGATTTCTTTCAAATCATACCTTTTGCGTCCGTATATTGTCATTAAAGATGGATTCGAATAATCTTGGTGATTTTTCATACTTTTTGACACTTGATAAAAATTGGAATTAAAAATGATTCCTTCCAAATCGGAGGAAGTATACTCGACTTCATGGATATTAAACAGCCAGCATAAAGGTTTTGCTAATTCCTTCGAAAGTTACTTTAAAAAAATAGGTGGTAATCCATCCACGTATAATTTCCTTGAGAGTTAAATTATCAACTGCGATGTTCTTCATTGGCTCGGGGAGATACGAAAAATATTGATAATCTTGCTCATTCTCATCGTTAATTGTATAACTTGTATAACTGAAAAAAGTCAGCAAATAAGTTACTAATCTAACTAGGAGTATTGCCCAACCTACTGTCTGATTGCATTTTTAATGGAAAGCTCTTGGATTTTTGCCTTTCTTCAACATAGTTTAAAAAGGATTTTAGGTTTGACTTAATGTTAATTTCAATCTTTCTATTGTGCTTTTCATATGCACTTTCAATTTCTAAATTAAGTTGGTCACAAATGGTAAGATAATAGGTAAAATTTTCATCATTTTTGTTTTTCTTGTACGCTTTATGAGCTTTCTGCTTCCTATTTCTAAGATTTATTATCTGTCTATTGTACCATATTGGTGTTTTTGCATTGGCATTTTTCTTTTGCTTCATGGGCACTGTCTGTTCTAGAATAGAATAAATAATCTGATGGAATACATCAACTGCATGTTCTCCATCATGACTACGGATTACAAGTTGCCAATCTATACTGTTCAATTTATTTTTCATAGCTCCATAGTCTGCCTTACTGAAATCAAAAAAGGAGTCTGACGAATTATTATCCACCATTGCGGTTTTTTCAAGTATCATTATGGAGTATTCATTTTAATATAATTGATTACCCCCTTGATCCTCATTCTCATTTTACAGCTGGTATAATCATTTTGACAGAGATCGATGTCCTATCCTATCCTATCGATGAAATCCCTGAAATAGGGTGGATTTTTTATGATCGAGTTCCACATGTGTTATGTGCTACAATTTGAGGTAAGCAGATATCGATAATATTGATATTATCGGGTCATATCGTCATATCGATGTTTTGAGACATTGAGGATAGCAATAAACAATTTTTGCGTGGATCATTTTAACAATTAGTAAACTACAGGACTTGTTTACCATTGAACCAAAGTTTAATAAAATTATCGGATATCGGACCAATATCGATAAAATGAAATCCGATACACCAATATTGAAACCAAACTATAACGCGATAACGATAAACCTATGCTTTGCAAAGCCCTGACTATAATATAAACTGCCCCCCAGGGAACCGAATGTGATATTACTCACCATCATCGAAGGTTCAAGCTCAACCAGCAAACTTTAGCTGGAGCGACCAGTTCATTGAACGCTAAGAGGACTGTGGCCCACGATCATCGAACTATTTTTTTTCCATTTCTTTCATTGCTTCTTCTGCATCTCACACAGCTCAAGGTCGCATAACTGCGAAATATTGAACGACAGTGATAAAAAACGTTTTGTTTCTTCCTGCATGCTTGTTCCTGTGTATATTCTTCGCGAAAAGAGGCGACATACAACGGATGCTGTTGGCCTTTGATGCAAAGAAGGTGCGACAGGTGCCACGAGAATCGGTGATGGCCCTAGAGGAGGTATGCAACGAGGCTAGTGGAATTTCAGGTGAACTACAAGGTGGCCTTGGATTTATCTATCCGGGAACGAAGTGGTGTGGACCAGGTAGGGTATATAGATTCATAAATTGCATTTTTATACGACCACTTTTGGATTATGTGTTTGTCAATGTCAGACAAGTGTACAAACGCTTGGTTATTGTTCTCCATGCGTCAAATTATGAAGAAATCCTCAATCTGACTACGTAATTAGCATTCAGGATAGTGTCCAATAGAATGATGCACATTTTAAATCTTTGTTCCACAGTGCTCCAAATTGGGTCCTGATTATGCTCCCAAAATTTGAACTCATTTAGTTTAAAACTGACTGAGTACAAACCATTTGAAGTTTATATGTGCATCTGAAAATATTTTTTTTGTTCGTTTCTTTCTAACAATTCACCATAATTGTCTGCAAAATAATTGAAATTTGCTTAGCAACAACTTTGCTCCATTGCCATTTTTAAATTAAGTGTTAGAAACAAAAGCTATAAACTGTTCAAGACGCTGTTGTCTTATGATCATGCTCAATCAACAGCTCAACAGACTTCATTGGCCTTTCTAGAAATTTTAGCTTGAAGCAGAGTACGATAATGCTACTACGTAACACTGTTGCCAATAAAGCTGCTTAATAACTATTTCATTTGTCGTTTGACTAAAAAACACTCTTGAGTAAAGTTGTATCTTAGAAAATTTCCTACAAAAAAAGATGTCGAATATTTTTCAGAGGAACATAGAAAAAGGGTAGAAGGCAATGAACAAAAAGTTTGTTTTCCCATACAAACTTCAAATGGTTTGAACTCAGTCAGTTTCTAACCAAACGTATTCAAACGTTGGGAGGCTAATCAGACGTAGACGTGTTTTTTTTATCAAAGGCAAGTGTCACTCGAGCCATTCAAAATGTTCGTTATTTTATAAATTGCTGTTATGGTTCGAGTGACACTTGCCTTTGATAAAAAAACACGTCTACTGAGGATTCATATTTATGAAAAAATCATATATCAATGAAACAGTCATCGGTCGTCATTGAAAAGCAATGCAACTATGTTCTGTCAATCTAATTGACTTTTATTGGTTCTGTTGTCTTGTGAATTTTAGCTAAACGGCCTCTTTTCTGATTTTTATCTCTCAATCTATGAAATATACACGAAAACTATGTTGGAACGAAACTTCTAGAACAATATGAGGAACCTTATGCCGTACACTACACATTTTTATATCATATGGGTGGAAAATTCGTAGAACAAATACTTTAAAATTCTTCACATTTTAAGATATCTTCGAGCATGAAACTAAGTGAAAATTCAATAAAATCACTTCGAATAGTCAACTTTTGACCACAAAGTTGGTAGATAACACATTAAGCTTTGCTATGAAAGTTGTTACAGCAGCTTTCGTTGTTTCAGTCTCGAGATACAAATATTATAAGCCGTAAATTACCTTGAAAACATAAAATTAACTAGAAGCACCTCTAAATCAACGCCGATTTTGCTGAAAATTTGCACAAAAGTTCAAATTAACATGACGAACAGTAATCACGGTTGACCCGTTACATTCCGAACATTTCGTTTAAAATGAACAGGTCTAATACACACGTACACACACACACACACACACACACACACACACACACACACACAGACATGTTCCGATCTCGTCGAGCTGAGTCGAATGGTATATGACACTCGGCCCTCCGGGCCTCGGATCGATAGTCGGTTTTTCAAGTGATATCTATACCCTTCTTTGTAAGAAGGGTAAAAACATTCATTGCTGTAAATATTATTTCGAATATACTTTAAAAAACTATCAATATTACCCCGTTTTACGGTACTGCAAAGTCATTATTTTAATGAAACATTGCTCACATGTTCGCTGCTACGCTGCATTTTTCATCTAAATATAATTTTTATTCTCAAGAGTAAAGTTACTTTTTAAAAAGAGTGTAATACAGAAATGAATTATAATGCTATAATGCTAATCCTGATGTCCAGCAACAAAATGTGTTTTCCATGATTGCATATTAAATGACAAACAAATCATTCTCAGATATAGTGGCTGTTAGACTTGTCTGTTTCTATCTGTTTTTATATTTATTTATTTTATTTGTCGTCAATCAGTGTAGACCGTTTTACAATAGTTGCCTTAGGTGTTATTTTTTACAATTTTGTCTATGTTATATAAATTATAATAGGTATGCCTTGAAAACAAATTTAATAAAAAAAAAAACTACTACTAGCTGACGTTACACGAGGAATTAACATGTTGTTTTAATTCGGTTTTTTTCATTGTTTTTTTCATTGGCGAAGTGAAGTTTATATGAGAAAATTTATCAAAAAATATGCGTCAATCCAAATAAATTATTAATTAAGGGCCTTACTTCAGCTATATATAAATAGAGGGGGCGAGGGCGTTTTGAGAAAATCAACGTTTTATGTTTTTTACTATGAGTTGACTGAGTTTTTCGTTCATTTTGATCAAATCAATAATTTTCATGTTATGATTAAAAAAAAAAATTATATAATAATTTTTTTAATTCGCCTATTTCAAAAGTTACTCTGGAAAAACAGGATTCTTGACCCCCCCCCCTCCCCCTGCGTATACAATTGTATATACATTTTTTTTAATTTGTATGGGCCGCGGATAAATACCAACCCCCCCCCCCCCAAATGTCTACGTAGTTTATGAACAGCCCCAAACCATGTTCAAAGACTCAGTCTGCGTTTTTGCGATCTGCGTTTTTGCGATTTTAAGTGAATGGAACTCAAATTATAGTTGAATTCAGCGGCCGTGTATTCGTTATTTCAAAACATCTGAAATGTGAGTAGAATCCACCCAGATCGGTCAAAACACAAAAATGAGTAAACTAAGTTGGGGCTGCGTTAAGTTGACAAATGGACAACATCAACCTGAATCCTATCGAGGCTGTTCATTTGTCAAGTAGTCACTCCCAACTTAGCTGAGTACTGATTTTTGGGTAGGTTCAGTTTTGACCAATCTGGGTGGATTTTACTCACATTTGGGTATTTTTGAAAATAGCGTGTATATTGATTGTCTGGCGGATATAATTTCAGGAACCAATTAGAACTGTCAAAAATTGGAACCAATTTTGCAGTAGAAGTATTGTGATCGTGTAATATTTTTTTCGAAAATGATTAGAATAAGTATTACTATTTTGATTATGTAAATTACGGATCACATGGAAAATACGTAACGCTTGTGTGGAACCATCGTAATAAACGTTACAGAAAAGAGTTTTTTGGGGCCAAAATGGTAAACGCTGCCTTGATGACCTATTTATTTTAATTTTCGCTGAGACATGTTTCTCTTCACCAGGCTTTGATTATATCGACTTTGATATTAACGGAGTTCAGTCGTGCAACTACAATTTATGTATGATGCTAAAAATATGTAATTTAAAAAGACTACAAAACATGTTTACAGTTATGTTTTTAATGCTGTCAATTGTCACTGCACAGCAAAAAAATAATTTTGATATCACGTCAAAGTGGATGCACTACAATCATGTCGAAAATATGGTGTAATATTACTTGCTAAAAAAGACAAAATTATCAATAATACAATGCATGAACTGACATTACGCTGCTTTTACTGCATTTGTTTATTTATGTGGTCATAAAAATTACATGAAATTTTCGACATGATTGTAGTGCATCCACTTTGATGTGATATCAAAATTATTTTTTTGCTGTGTGGTTCGCTAATTGAGTGACGCACGCTATGTGTAAAGGCGAATTTTATTTTAAAAAAAAATGATTATACGTACTTATATACACCTTTACGTTGCACGATAATAGCTTGGGACCTTTAGTTGCATAATCTGTGTGTTTTAAAATATTTTTCGATTAATAATTATTGACGATCTAAACTATTTCATGCTTTGATAAATGAAACGATATAAGAACGCGCGTTGCTGTTGTTGTATTTGCATGCAGCCGCTGCGCTATTGTGTTTTACTATGCTGATGTGTTTACTACTATGGGTGGTGAGTAGGGTGCTTCATTTAAAAAAAATGATGAAATTATGATAGCCCACCCTCCAGTTTGATTCATAACCCCAAAATATAAGCCTGTGCAAAAAATGGTAAAGATTGATAAAGGCTCTAAAGCTTTATCGATCTTTACCATTTTTGCGCCAATAATTTGAATTTTGTATGGAGATTCTGGTGAATTAGTATGATAAATTGTACATTTTCCTTTATAGTGGAAATGGATGTAATGTTGGCCTAAATGCCCCTAATTTGAGCCCATACATAAATTCAGCAATCGACTAAATTTTCAATAGCGACCAAAAATATCGATTAGAACCGTCCCAAAAAATAAAATTGGTATATAGAAGTTTTTTAGCAAGGGTTCCAATATTATATTCATAGGCCAACATTAGAGCCATTTGCCATTACTCAAAATTTGGTTGTAGTTGTCCAAATGTTGAAAAAAAAAATGTTGTTGTCTTGCACATATTCATCTGTCAATTTACCATATTTTGTCATTTTTTTTAATTTCTATATTTCTTGATATGCTGTAAAACTTATCGAACAATAAGCTTTTTGGTCATTTCCGTAGCAATAACTTATTCATTTTTTCAACATTTGAACAATTAGAAGCAAAGTTAGAGCGATATAAGTGATTTTTTAAATTCATCCAACACAAATTTCAAATCATTCGTGCGACCTCTAAACCTTCATCAATCTTTACCAATTTTCGCACAGGTTCATTTTTAGGGTTATAAATTGAACTGGAGGATGACCTATTAGAAATTCTTCTCTTTTGTCAAAATGAAGCACCCTAGTGCTGAGTCATTGGACTGTGCTTTATGTTGTGAATAAAATACGGAAAACTGTCACGAGATGATTTTCTAACCGTAAAGCCGTAAAGCCGTAAACCGTAAACAACCTATGTTCAAAAATTTGGCTGACATAAGAATCAAAAAATTATTAAAACAAATTCCGACGATCACATTACAGAACCTGTTTATGTGCTGAAACATTACAAAGTCTGCATGCTTTTTATGCAAATCTGTAAAATAATCTTACATTTCCTGGTTGGGTGTATATATCTGTTCCGCCAATATTCGACGACAGGGAGGTGACTTCATCTGTACCCTACATATCGACCAGCTGTGACCACAATTTTTTTTATCTCAGAATATCTCAACGGCTTCGGCTGGGATTGAACCCTGGTTTACTGGGGTGAGAAAGCAGTCATACATAATTTAGACGACTTTTCAGAATTGCCATTTTGTTCAACGTAATGAAATTCAATTAATTGTTGAGATTCAACTAGAATTCAGTAGCACGTATTTGTATTTGTATTTGTAACTCAGTAGCACGTATTACTAGTGTAACTTTCAAATCCTTCTAGGAATTATCTTGCCAAATTGGAAAATAATAAGGCTTAATGAAAACGCTACATACATTTATCATCAATTGTGCCGACAGCCTCCGCAATGAGCTGAAATTTGGCTGTGTCTGAGAAACTCCTATGTAGGTTTGTAGCAGACGTGTAACATATGTATGTATGCATGATTACGCCTGCCTGATTTTACGAATGAGCCGCGTAACTAATTTAGGTTGTCGCGTGATTGTCCATGTTTGACATGTTCCCCACAGTTGTAATTAGTCTTCAGGTTCAAGATCACAAGTTCATTAGCTTGCACTCGTTTAGGGCTCCAAACGCTAAAAAGATTTTTATTATCGTTTATCACGTATAAACGGTCAATCCGATGTGCTTATAAAACTAGCAGTGTCATTAGACTGAGCCATTTGACCGAGTAATGCAATGGTTACTTCCCATCGCGTCATATTAGATCATCGTTCTTTAGCACTTTTATTTTCTTTGATTTGTAGGAAGTATCGCGACCAACTATTCGGATGTGGGCAGATATGCCGACGAGGATCGGTGCTGTCGTGAGCATGACATGTGTCCGAACATTCTGCTGCCGGGAGAGTGCCGTCGAGGTCTGTGCAACCGTGGTGCATTCACAAGATCGCACTGTGACTGTGATGCAAGGTTTAGAAGATGTTTACAAAATCTCAACACCGGTTAGTATCCGCAGACTAAATACTTCACGTTCCAATACCAATTGACGCTCAATGACGCTACCTACTTGAAGACGCATTTGCAGTGCAGTGTAGATTCTTTTGTGCCTTTGTTTCTATTCACGACCGAAGATTTGTTCAATTTGTTTGGTTAGAGAGAACTGTTTTTGTTTATTATAATGCTCAAGACTCAGTTTAAAACTTGAGAAAAGATAAATATGTAGACCCCTCAATGCAGGTAGGTACCTACAAACCTTAGTATCATTGTCGATATTTTCGAATAAACCAGTCATCGTGCATTAGTGCATTTTCATGAAGGTCGCATCTTCAGTCAGTAGGAAAGGTTACAGAAATATTGCTTTGCAACCAAGTGTCATTATTAGCCCACTCGAATGATGCTGGTCGTGGTTCCACTGTGAACACCATTAATCAACAAGGGTGATCTTCATGGTCACGATGTGATCTTGGTGCTTGGTACCCGTTCCAAGTTGATAGCGCACATTTGAACAGTTAAATTTAATTTTAGCTTGCGTTGGTTTCGGTCACGTGATACTGAACGATAGTAAGCAGCTTCGAATGATAATGAGCGTGAAATGTTTATCTAGATTTTATACCATATAGGTATGCCAATGAAATAGTTTAACATTTAACATTCCCTTCTTTACTTCCCACAGAAACCTCAAACACTTTGGGAGCTGTCTTCTTCAACGTGATACAGGTGACCTGCTTCAGCGAGAGGCGCCCATGCTCAGTTTGGCAGAGGTCAGTATGTGCATTCTGCTTGGTTGGCTTATCTCTCTCGTGGAACCATATAAACGTGAGGTCAGTGACTGTGAGTTCACGTTTGTGGTGGAAATGATCTCTACTTACCCGACTATCTAGATGACAGGTATTGAGCAGCCATACGCGTGTAACGCATAGCGAATGGGTTTTAAGTGTTCAGAATCCGAATGTTGTAAAGTCTGAGGAAATCTAATTGAAGATTAACGGTTTCAATCAACAAAAGAGATGAATGCTGTCCTTGTGTACAATGACGTGGGAAGAACGTAAAGACTCACTTTTTGAGTTGAAGTTGAACTTGAGTCGTAACGTTAAGAAGAGATTCTCATCGTTTCGATTTTTGTAGCCGTACACGTCATGCCAAGGGATACTTTTTATTTTCATTTCAGCTTTAGTCAAAGTATATTGTAAATTTTTAACACTGATAGCAGCTACCCATTACATAATGCTGTTAAAGTGGCAAAAATTACTTAAGCTTACAATTTATTGATTGGGTTGTTAGTGGAATACTCACAAAAAATGTTCCAATTCGATTTTCCAATCATTTTCAAATCTCATTCATTGCTCCCTGGAAGAATAAACTCGCGTGCAAATGTGGCAAAAAAATCTCATGCATGAAATTCTCATGCACTTTCACGCACTCATACTCACAAGAACAAAAATATGCCAGTTAAAAACTCATCAAAACCGCTCAAACGTCAATTGATAGCATGATTAAGCATTAGACTTCGGCAAAATGTGAAATGTTCACTCCACAGTGCTCAAACGGTTCCAAATTGGGTCTTGATTAGCCTCCCACAAATTTGATTTGGTAAGAAACTGATTTTGCACGTATTCTTTTGGTATCAAAATATAATTTTTTGCCATTTACAAAGTATTTTGCATGCAATTTTTTGGTATTATTCTTTGGTATTTTACCTCTTATGTCATGCTTATCAACACCAAATTTTGAATCCTGATGAGTGATGATGTCGTCTTAGTGGAATACTTGTATAAAGAGAGTAAGTTAGTAATTTCCATTTAATTTTATCTACCTTATTTGCTTATCCTTGACAGATACCCGTATTTCGTGCAGACCTCTTCAGTGTCTTGTACTAATA
This sequence comes from Ochlerotatus camptorhynchus, assembly GCF_037179485.1. Classification (NCBI taxonomy): domain Eukaryota; kingdom Metazoa; phylum Arthropoda; class Insecta; order Diptera; family Culicidae; genus Ochlerotatus; species Ochlerotatus camptorhynchus. The sequence goes on along the minus strand of NW_027040775.1, from coordinate 336,180 downwards.
CTCGACTCTCGAATACTCTCTATACCAAATTTTGGTATCAGGTCAGAATTAGGTATTCACACTCAGAAATTTTTACCGTACTCGGTAATTTTTTACCGAACTTTCAACAGCTGAACGTTCGGTAATCAGTTCGGTAAACGAAATGCCTACAGAACGTTCGGTAAACCAATTTTTTGATGAGCTGTCAAAATTACCGAACGATTCGGTACTTTTTTGCGAAGCGATTCGGTAATTTTTTACCGAACTGTTCTGTTAAACTGGTTTTCCCACTATTTTTTAATTTTACTATTGTTTTCAGTTAATTTGAATTAAAAAGTCTTGAAATAATATTTATCAGTTTTTATTTAATTTTAAAACCGTCACTGCACTTGTGATACGTGCAATAAAAAATGTATTTGACGCCGAAATGTGTTAGAGCCCGATGTTATGCGATGCAGTCCAGATAAATAACCATGATTTGATGCTATCGCTGAAAATGCCTGGAAAATAATTGGATTTGCTAAATAAACAGTTACTCACGAAATATGTCGGTGATCCATTGATTGTGGTCAAGAATTTTTATCCTTACCTGCTGCACTTGATTCCGGATGCACTATTTACCATTCACTAGTAAATAAAGCCTCTCCAGATTTGACAGTTTGATAGTACAAAATTTCGGTAAAATTGCTTGTGATTTACGGTTTGTTCGGTAATTTTTTACCGAATTCGGCGTTTTGGCTTATTTTACAGATCGTTCGGTATTTTTTTACAGAGTTCATCAAATTTATAATCAAACTACCGAAACTTCGTTAAAATTTTACCGAATATTGGTGAAATTATTTTTGTTTACCGAAAAATCTGTAATATACTAAATTTACCGATTATTTCCGGTAAAAAATTACCGAACAAGCAAAACGTAGCTGAGTGTGTTCATCAGTTATTTTCTCCTGCTCGGGTTTACACACTTCCATCCCGAATCGCTTCAACACTGCTTCAACGTATCCCTGCTGACTGAGCTTCACAGTGCCGGCCATCATGTCACGTTTTATGCGTATACCGAGGAACATCTGCTCTTCTCAAAAATCTTGTATCTTAAACTTTTGCTGCATCATCCGTTTGACAGCTTTGATTTCCCCGAAATCCTTGGCGATTATTAGTACGTCATCAACGTACAGCACCGGTCCGGCTATTCTGGATATACCGGTCCCGATTTTCCGTTGCGTACTTCAGACACGTATCTGCCTCACAACGGCGAACTCCAATCCTGACGGCGAATACGTTGAAGTGATCATTTTTCTTCTGCCCCCTTTTTTACTAAAATTAAATAAAACACATACCAATATAAAACCTTATGATGGGTGACATTGGGCCAAAACATAAATTTGGTTTAAAACCCTCGTCTATCCACATAAAAGTGTATTCAAACTTTTGTTTGCCTGCGGACATTTTTAAAAACGTATTTTTGCTACTATTTATGAAACTTAATTTTCAGCACTATTTCAATAAACATATTCTATTCATTATTTTCTGCATGTAGATAGGGGTCGTCCATTAATTATGTCACACATTTAGGGGGGAGGGGGGGTTTGGAAAACTGTGACGAGCCATACAAAAAATGTGACAAAGGGGGGAGGGACCATCCCATATTGGCATCAATCAAAAATTAAATCTTGGTCCAATGTCACCTCATCTTACGGTATGCGAAATGATTGAAAGACAAAAGCTTGATGAATGGAGAGTCAGACATATTATTTTTATTTCAAGTGCCAGTGGTTGAACCACATAGACAAATAGACGTAACACTTTATTCAGGATCATCGTTCATGCATTCACCGATTAATTTGAATACAGACGAAATTCGCTGGTTGGGCACCACCACCACCCAATTTATAGGGGGTGTGCGCATCTTTTGTTGTGGTTGAGAAGATTTCACAAAAAGCGGATTCAATCACAGCGGATTGCTTTAAGCTGAGTAGAAAAGCAAAATTTGTTTTTGTTTTCTTCTAGAATTTCAAATGAAACTCAAACGTTTCGAAAAATTACCAAATGTTTGCAATCATTACATTTCATTCGTAGTCCTAAAATAATATGCTCACCCCCTGCAAGAGCTTATGTTTGATTGTTAAATCTGATTTGAGCGAGAAAGCTTGTTTTCTGAGTGAAGCTTGATAGATGCCGTTACTGATGTCCTATTAATTGAGGAACAATGTTTTCAAGTAAACTTATTCAAAGAGTTAAGTCTGTTTGTCTGTGGTTCAACTGTGTTAAAAATCATATATTTAACTATTTGAGTATTGAGCATTTCCACGTCAACTGACGAGTCGATCTGATTTCCATTAAACTTTGTATAAATATTCGCTTTTATGCAGTTTCGAGTCAAATTACGAATCGATCAGACGCGACTTTCTCCAAGTTGCATGAAACATTGCATAATTGTTAGTAACGAGAAGTAATTCACATTTTTGATAAAATTCGACCATTTTAATCTTTCCAAAAAAAAAATTAAAATGCCGTATTAGAATTTTTTAACAAATCATAAAATGAAAGTGTCCCTATGTCACTTCGTCACATGTATGTGTCTCTATAGTGTTTGTAATAAACACATCATTATTAAACGTTGCGTGCCGCTCATATGTTTGATTTAGTCATTTTTTTGGCATGTTAAATAAAAAAAAAAGGATTCCGTTTGAAAACTCGAAAGACACTATTCCCGAGCAAAGCCCAGCATCAAAATGACAGAAAATTGAAATCATAATTTGATTGCAGTTAACGCAATGGACAAATTTGATACCAAATTTTGTTTTCATTTTGCTGTACATTTGCTCTTCAAAACTATGTTGTTGCGGTTTGTTTTCATTGCCTTAGCATAAAATCAAATTGAATACTTGTTTTGTTATCAACAGGAAAAATTGATATCAAATTTAGTTTTGGTAGATTTGTTTGCTCTCAATTTTGATATTTTAACCGTTAAAACGGCCAAAAGCAACCTGAGTAATCATTATCAGCGAAATCACAACATCAAGTTTAGATTTCAATTTGATCTCAGACTTTTCTCGGGTTGTTAGATTTATTTAAGTGCAGACAAGCTTTTTTAACCGACTTTCATCGAAAAAAAAATTGCAAAAATGGGTTTTATGAGAAGATTCAATTTCATCAATGTGCAAATATTTTTTTCTAAAGGTTAGTCAATTGTCCACAGTTCACTTTTTGAAGAAATTAGAGTAGGTCTTTTCATTTCTATGTGACTTTTTTAGGAAAAAGAAAAGAAACAGCTAATCCCCTTTACAATGGTAGTCCAGACTTTTATCCAAGAAAATAGGTTTGCAAGTTGCTTAAGTACAAGAAGTCTGAACGAAATGATGAACCAATGATAATAAACCGCAAGCTTACTAGAAAAATATTGTGTATTTCAAATAATCCACCTAAAAGTTATCACGAGAAGTATGAAATGTTTACAATTTTATGGAAACGGTATTATGATGTCACGGTCGAAGGTTATAATTTAAGCATTCCAGTATTGTGATTGGTCTATATTATAGGTTTTCTATGGTATGTTTCAGCAGACAGTATTGACGTCGAGTGGGGCAAGTGTACGAATGGCTTAGAATGGTGGTCAAATCGTTTCAATTTTGAAAAATGTTGATAGAACCTGTTTTTATTCTTTAATTATGATTTAATAATATTACCGAACATATTAATTGCATCAGATTTGTACGATTTTATGCTAAATTTTCACTCCAACTCTCAACACATGAACAAATAAAACAGATGAGTGTATGAAAATAATATGTGCGTAAAGATGACGAACTAAGGTTCAATTTTGATTTGTTATTAATTTAGAAAGCATTCATTCAATTAAAATAGACTTTTGTGAAACATTTAATAAAAAGCGCACTATTGCGTGCGGCAAAAGTATGTCACGATTTTACAAATAGCTATTCATAAAGGATTGTGGCCAACTAGTCAAGGAATTGGGGTTAATTTCGTCATTCCCACAACTTTGTCGCAGACTTCATGTTGATTAGACAATACATGCTACAATTTATTGCCTGATAGAAGTCTAGCACAAATTACGAACAATTATACAAAGTATCGTGGAAATCTGAGAGGGGAAGTCTGAAATTCGTTTGATTGCTATTTAGCCTGGATTTTATTTATTTTAATTCTAGTGTACGATTTTACAATTAAGTAAATACTAATACATTAATAACTTATTGCACTATTTACTATTTTATCTTTAACAACGATGGCATTACGATAATAGGATTAGAATTGGTTAGCATTAGCACCGCCTCAACGTTTCGACCAGAATACTAGCATGTTGTTTGTGTTTAGCCAATACCTTAAACCTTGAACTTCTATCTCGATTAGAAACTTAATGAGTGTCCAATGTTCGGTAGGAAATCACCAAAACGTTGACAGCATCTTCACGGTCACGTGTCGCTAGCACATGTGATCAACAAATCAAACAAACCCCCACTAACCGTTGCTTTGCGATCTTTCAGCGCTGAAAACTACGCGATGGAGTCATGTTCGCTGCGGTTTGCTCCATCCGATTATTATGTGCCACCTTATCTGCAACGAACATATCACTTTCATAAAAACTCAATCAAACGTTCGTTTGATACAAAACCCTACGAAAATGTTAACAGACTGCAGCTGAAGCGAGAATCGTTGAACTTGATTTCCAGAAATTTGGTAAAAGATGCAGTTATTCGACCATTGAATGGGTTCATTAAATACTATCTCACTGCCAAGTCCGTTGTCTACGGTTAAGGTTAACAGTGAGGTCAGCTGATAGATATGCAGATTGCTAACACGACTAACACTGCCGATTTAAGTGATTCCAAGATAGTCTAATACGAAAAGATTACTCATAGCGCTTTAGTTCCGGTGCGACTGTTTGATTGATGGTCAATTTCCAATATTTTGATAATTTACGGGAAAAATATAAGGAGGGAAAATGTGCCAATTGTTGCATTAGTGCTCCCGTAGTTGTGCATATGGACAAACTCAAGTTAAAAATAAGTTTTTCATATGTTTAAACGTAGGCATAAATAACGGCATTGAGACTAACTTCCCGTGGATTTGAATTTTGAGTTTAATTAGGCTTTAGGCCGTATGACCAAATAGAGGATCACTAGTACCATAACTGGTACACTTCCCCTATCTAAAACCAGGATCCTTCCTACAAGCTCCGAACTATTTATAAATCCCATGCAAGATGGACCCATGTAGAAACATAGAAGTAAGATTTAGCATTTCCAACCAGCAATTGATATTTGAACCATCAATATTAAATCTATGCACCAGTAATAGAGTCCTTTCTGTTTGATAAAGTTTCGAGCAAATAATATTATAAAATATATAATATTTTCAACAATATATTAGTTTGATACCATACTGTATTAATACGTAAAAAATAGCTGTGAATCTTTCAGCGGTTTACAATCAGAATAAGGGCAGGCAAGAACTGTAGAATGTATATTATCGTGCACGTAATTATCCTGTGGATAAAAATTGAAAATGTTCCTGTATCGATTCATATAGTTTTCACATAAACAAACACACACACACACACACACACACACACACACACACACACACACACACACACACACACACACAGACACACACACACACACACACACACACACACACACACACACACACACACACACACACACACACACACACACACACACACACACACACACACACACACACACACACACACACACACACACACACACACACACACACACACACACACACACACACACACACACACACACACACACACACACACACACACACACTCACACTGCTCAGTTCAGTACATTTAATTTGTATTGAAAAACTAAGAACAAATCAATGTGGCAATTGTTGTGATTATTCATTTCTGATCATTAAAAAAATTCTAAAAGAAACAGATTTCACCAGGTTCTATATAATCTATGTTGTTTTCAAATACGTTAGTAAACAATGGCTTCAATTTTCGATTTCAGGCAAACTAACAATAGTCAATAATATTTTATTTCAACTGTGTAAATAAGTTAGCTTATGCGATTGTAGTCATTGTTTAAATTTGAAGTTTCGTTTATTTGAAATGCTTGTGCTGAATTTTACATTCGAAAGTGTTTGTTTTCTATTCTATCCAGTGTTATGTGAGTGATATTAAACATATTTAAACACAACGTAGGACATGTAGAACCTGCTGAAATCTGTTCCTAGACAGTATTATATTTATCAGAAATGTCTTATCACAAAAATTTACTGCTTACTTGTTGTCAAGTAATAAAGTGTAAAAACAGTCAATAGTATCATTGGATTTCACGTTAGTTTAGTGGACCGTGACAGTGTTTGCAGCTCAAATTTCAACAGAATTATCAGTTCTCGTTATACAGCCCCCAGGACCAACTTGTAACTTACTTTTATGGGTTAGTCAGTTCTGCGTGTTAATCAAATCTAGATAAACATGTCAAAAGGTCCTATCTGCATTGATTGATTCTCTTTATCGACTTTCTATTTCGTTAATAACTCAGCTGCAAAACCTATCTCTGTTGTATTTGACGTTTTGGACGCTAGATAAGAACCTCCTTTATCAAACGATGTGGTAAAATTAGCGTGAAATCTGTTCGCATAGCAGTGGTTATCAAAAGAGAAAGTCGATGAAGAGAATCGATCAAAGCAGATAGGTCTATTTGAAATGTTCATCGAGAAATGGAAATGGTCCATAGTGGGTGATCCATAATACTGATGTGACTTTACCATATTTTTGGTTTTAACGTTTCAACTGGTCGCCTAGTGGCAACATTCCAGAGGCGATGAGCTTAATTCTCGGTCCTGCCACGGAATTTTTCGGGTATATTTCTAGATTTCCCTGGGCATTATTGTATTTTCCGTATAATATACAAATGCAAATATTGTACAGACTTATTAGTTTTGAGAGATTTTCAATGCTTTGTGAACTGGAATTTTTTGTGAGAGATACTCCAAAAACTTCAAGTTTCATCCGGTTTTGGAACAGACAAGCCATTTTAGACAACAAGAGGCTAGTTTCTTTCTTGATGGCTTTCTATAAGCAAGTGGAGTATCAAAATCAAATGTTAAAAAACATCACATGTTTAATTGTTCTGACAGATATACAGACGTAACGGTTTTAACAACTTTTCATTGAAAGCATCATCACGGATCTCAGTAACGAAAATGGAGAGCTATTAGTTTAAAATGAAAGGTCACTCACATTAGATCCGTTTGCGTTACGTTGACATAAATTTGACAGTTAAACAATAGATTTAGCTGTCACTTTGTAGCAACGTGTCCTGCGAATCCAAACACATAAAGCAACCAACGATACAGACAAAACGGTTGCTACGACTACCATGACAAACTCGCTCTGTAACATAGCTCGATCGGAGTGGTAGAAGGATAATGATATATTGCTTGCCTACTTTGTTTCAATATACATGGATGAGGACATAGCTTGATCTGAATCGAGAAAAGACATAACAAAAAAGAATAGCCATTAACACACGTGTATCATCTTTGGCTTTACTTCGTGAAGCAGCTTGCCAACAATTTGCTCGTTTCCTTCTACCGCTCCGGGTGAGTTCTGTCGCACGGGCGGCTTGTCATGAAAAAAGGAAGAATATTGTTCGTTTGTCATTTTGTCATTTGAAGATATTTTCGATTCCTTGAACGTGTTAGACCACAGCTTTCAAAGTGAGAACTGCTATAATGATGATGGTTGCGAATTTCTACAATGGAAGCAGGCAATTGTTAGGGAAAATCGCTACATAAAGATAATCTTTTTCCGGGAAAGCTGTTGCTTTAATCGCGTAGGAAAAAAAATGGTAACTAAGACTAGTATTCTTCTACTGTGGTACTATGATGTTTTACGATAAATTATCCATAACAGTTTTGTACTACATTTTTAGGAAAATAGTGAAAATTGTGATTTACACTGAGATAAAAGTGGAAATCGAGTGAATTTTCAAAGGAAAGCTTTATTGTTTAATTGTTTGAAAACATTATTGTTTAAGGTACTGTTATTCAATAAAAGATCATAATAATCATTTTTAGGGAAACATTTGGATACTCACAAATTTCGATGGAAAATACAACTGAAGTTTATTTACGCAACAACTCTACTTTTTAATGATTCTAGATAGTTTTCACAGCAGCAAATCATTTTTATTTTGAGCAGCTTAAGAAATTTACTTTTGTGTGCATTTTCTGTGCGTTGTAGCATTGACGGTGTCGTGAAATAAAAGGAACATTTCTTATGAAAATCCATCTGAAAAAGTCAAAAATGCACCTTTTTTATATTACTTGATTTACAAGGTTTTCCAGGGCCTGAGTTTACCTAAAGATGCACATCAGTCTGATCGGAATAACGTCTTTTTCCTCCACATCTCGAAGGTTGTATTGGAAGGATGTTTTGGTAACATCTGTTGCGGCATCTGCAAAGAGCTTTACTGCAATCTTCCAAGAAATCGACCCCCATTAACTCAGTCGATAAAGGCGATAGAGCAAGACTATGCTGGAGGTGACTGGGTACAGCTTCCAGTCCGCTCTAGGAATTTACATACTAAGTTGAGAGCCAACCCTAACAAACAACAGGCAAAAATAAGCTTCTTCAGCTAAAAAATGGCTTATTCAGCTGTTGATTAACTCAAATTGTTTGTTGGGACGTACAGTCCCAGTCCCGTAATAAAGTCAAAGAAGAATAAATGATAAATCGCAAACAATGTTGGACACAATATGCGTCAAAGTAATCTGATGTAATCACGCCGTGAAACTACAGACAAACAGCTGTAACTACAGACAAACAGCTGTAACACTTAAATTTGATGAGTTTGTACATTCCATTCTAATTGTATACAACCTTATTTGCTAAACAGCAAGCAAGTTTATGCTGCGCTGATAGCTCTCGCTAGGTTTTGTTACTGAGTTCCGAGATTATGTTTCCAAGGAAAAATAGTTCAAAAAGTTATGTCTGTGCTAATATCTGTATTATTTATATCATATATTTTAGCAGTAAATGCATGTGCGTTGATCTAACACGCAGTGTTAAGGCCCAAGCGGAATGACGGCGGAAGCGGAACGGCAACGGCAGCGGAAAAACCCGATCTGAGTAAGCCTACTTGTCTGATTGAAAACTAGTTAGATCCAAATCGACTTCGGTTAGTCATCTTGATGTCATTAGTGACAACTGTCAAACTTTCTGTTTCCGTTCCGCTTCCGCCCACATTGCGTTTGGGCCTTTATGTATGTTATCCTGTGCTATTACTAACTAGTTAAACTATCGATAACTCGACACTTTGTTAACAACAAAAGAAGAGAATTTACAATTTATCCTGGAAATATGATAAACATTTTATTCCCGAAACGTTCTTCAACAGGACCGGGCATTGAACTTATTGTCCACAGTATGAGCAAAAAAAAAAAAAGATAGCCAAACAGTTTCACTACTCAAGCCCGAGGTGTGCAGAGTAAATAGGTGTGTATTTTTAAAACTTTACTAGTCAAATGTTGAATGTTTGGCAATGTAATAATGGGTGTTTTTAATTCCTGGGCTATCGTTGTGAGTAATTTTATATGAATATAATTTTCTTTCTAAATTTTTCCATTAATATTTTGAGATAAAAGACCCTATGTATTTGAAGTTTCGGCTTAAACAGCCGTGAAACCGTGTCGAAATTTGCCATTTTTTCTGAATAATGTTCAACGGTCTACTTCGTTTTGCGATCTGATTATAAAAACATAAACCATTGTAAATCTTTCATATTGAAAGCAGCTGATGATTTTCTTACGATAAGGTATCAAGATAAGGAGCACATATGGTAAGACATTTCGATTTGATTATAATTATCTTGATAATGGTGATGGTTTCGTGTTCGAAGCAACTCTTTCTATCCAGTAATGCTTGTGAGAATTTATGTTTTCTGGTCGTTTGGTATTTTCTCAAGTAACAATTATATGTCTATAATACGATGTGAAGTCCTTTTTTGTAATCAATCAACTATTTTCAGAGTCGGATTCAACGAGTCAGTTGCAGATGAGCTGTGCTCTCGCTGGAAGTATCGTCCAAGTGATAAATATATTTCGATCATGCAGCAAAAGTCTCACAACGGATGAAAAGATGTCACTTGGACTGAGTGGCTCGTATGCTGAATAGATGAAATATTACGTGCTGTATTAATACATGTTCGATGAAAGCTAGCGACATTTCCATTTGTGTAACAATCTCAATACAGAAGTAAGCAGCATGTAATGATTAAAGTGGTTCTATAAGTGTAGAATGGCAGTATCAAAATGTATTTGTTTAAAAAAATTAAACCATTACACTTACTGTTTATAATAAAATTATGGTTCATAGTTTTCCAGTGAATTGCTATCACAGCCACAACTGTCACAAAATACACTATAATATGGATTTGAAGAAATATGTACATGACACTGTAAGTTTCCGCGATTGCAATAAAATTGCCACTTTTTCTAATCGTATTGGTGTGGTGCACTTATTTAATTATTTAATTAATTTATCTTTATTAGGGAGGCTTTCAGCCTGAGGCTGGTTCGCCTCCACGCACTTATTTCTTATGAAGCAAGAAAAAAGTGTGTCGACGAAAGCAAAACGATTTGACGAGAAAATGCACATTTATCATTGTTGAGGTAGAGTAGAGAACTGCTTCGGCCTAACCGCCCATTTTGGGCCTATCGAGCAGAAAACATCAAATACATCTTTGATTTCGGCGCTAACAAGTCAATTAAATGCGTTTGGTACGATACTTTAGTTCAAAAGATACCGAACGAAAACAGCAAAAAAAAATTTAATATCACATTAAAGCACTTCAATCGTGTGGAAAATATGGTGTAATAAGGGAAATGGATGTAATGTCGGCCTAAATTCCCCTAATTTGGGCCCATATATAAATTCAGCAATCGACAAAATATTCAATAGTGACCAAAAGTATACATTAGTATCGTTTCAATGACGCGTTCATCTAGATAAAATTGATAAATATCAGATTTTTAGCGATGGACCTAATCTTAGATCCATAGGCCAACATTAGCGCCATTTCCCCTATAACTTGCCAAAAAAGGACAACATTATCATTAATACAGTGCATGAACTGACATTACGCTGCTTTTACTGCATTTGTTTATTTTTGTGGCTATAAAAATTACATGAGATTTTCGACATAATTGAAGTGCATCCTCTTGGATGTAATATTAAAATTTATGAAGTTTATAAGAACGTTAGTTTCTAAAAGCTGTGAAGTCAATAAGAACGCGTGATATGAATGTTTGCAGCCATTATTCTCAAAAACAAAATAAGCGCCTCTACCGAACTAATTTTTATCTTCATATGATAGGCCGAAGTGAATTCAATGGCATATCAAAATGTTAGGCCGAATTTGGAATTTGTAGGCCATGTTTGGGGTCAAGAAGCAGTGTTAGACTTTTAACGATATCTGAACAATTTGTTACTCTTTACCAAATGTACATACATACGGAAAGGTAAATAAATTTAAAAGTCATTTGTAGTAAAAAAAATCCTTTTTGTTAAAAAATGCTCTCGGAAAATATAGGCAAAGGGAGGGTTGTAGTTAGTAAGCGCAACATTAGATCTAAGCCCTACCTAGTTCAGTTTTAGTTGCAATCAGCAATAAACAACTAGTATTATCCTATCTCCGTGTTTCTCAATTTATGAGTCACCACCTTCTTCATATGGGTCACAGAAGTTCAGACAACTTCGTCATATGTTTTCAAAACTTATCTGCATCATGCAATATGTTACTGAATTTTAAATTATTATGGGATTATCCAAATTGCGCTACACTAACAACCTATTGGTTTTTATTTTTGAACTAGTGAGAACGGGTTAAATTTTAAATTAATCATTTTGTCAAGCTTCTGCATTCATTTTCCATTAGATGTCACTGCTGTTGTTTTTTTTTCGTCGAACTTGTTTTCCGTGCTGAGCACCAATGCTACCGACGCCAGGAAGGCAGTTCCCAAACCTATCGACACATCAACTCATGAACCGGGGACCAACAGTTTTACTTCCCTTCCGAAGGAAGGCGTGATCAGAGATGTTATGCCTCAGAACATCCCGGCGGCGCTGACTGGGATTGAATCCAGGCCTGCCCAAAGGGGGAGTTTGGTAAAGAGTGATGAAAAAACCGATTTGTACCTCGTAAAAATCGTAGACCATCATTATTTAGTAACAATTTTGAAATGAAGAACCTGAAATGAACCCTAATTTGAGGCGTTAGGTTCCAGTTATAGGACGTTCAGCCAATAAAAAGAAGAAGAATAATATTAAGAATTATATAGTCCATTTTCATCGCATCCATTAAAAGCATAGTAATCTAGACACTTTAACCCAAGTAGAATAAATCTGTCACACAAACTTGCAGCAACTTTTTTTTTTTTTTTTTTTTTTTTTTACTTTATTATAGAGATTTTTAGCCATAGGCTAGTTCATCTCTTACTTGCAGCAACTTTATTTTGACTAAAGTGGGTCCTATAGCAGTTACCTACTGCCTTCTTTATGAATTTATGTATGTTTGCATGATCTTGGCTACTGTTGTGTTACGATAGAACAATCCATTCATTGTCCCTTATACTCCAGCATTTGCTTCCAAACCGAAGCATGTGGCGAATATCCCTAATAAAAAATAACCATAAACGAACGATAACCCAAATCATTGAACTATTCCACAAATGGTTTGGATGATACCCAGAACACGTCGTTAAGCAAATTAACCATACAATTTTTATTAGGGATGTGCTGTAATTTATTGTAAGAAATGGCCGCACGTCTAAGATCAGATAAGTCATTTATAGACTAAGTTCACTTAGATTGGGCGTAAAGTAGACAATCCAAAATATGAGTAAATCTTTTAACCAAATATGTGGAAATTTAAGTCAAATTTGCATAAAACTGTCTCACATATGGATCATATTCAACCATATTTGGATTAAAAAAATAAATCATATTTTGGTATGTCCGCTTCACGCCCAATCTGGGTAATATCTTAGCGCAATCTGGGTAAACTGATCTTAGCATGTAAAAACATTTTCTAGAACATTTGAAATTGCCATCTCTATGATTTGTCCCTAGATAAGACATTTTTTTTTTTCAATTGGGTACACCCCTAAAACCATGAAATTAAAAGAAAATAACACAAATGGTTACGTGTGGTGGTAATTTCATCATTTCATAAGATTAAAAACACTCAAAAGTGTATATCTTTATTTTATTGTTCTTTTGCTCATTTGGTTTGGCAACTATGGAAACGTAATGTTGAGGTAGTGAAATCACCGACAAACCGACATGACTATTAATTCTGACTTATGCCCGAAAATCGTAAACGGTCGATTTAAATGTGCAGTGATCCGAACTGTCAAAACCATAGGATTTTTGTATCTAGATAAAAATAATTTGTCCAGAATAGATCAGACACGAACCAATTCATAACTTTTGCATGCGGGCTGATGGTTTAGCTCAATATTTCCCGCGAACCCGAAGCCAGATGTCATTAGTGTGCTTTGGTCAGAAAATTTACTGTTTTTGCTATGGTCGTTCATGTCGGTTTGTCGGCGGTGAAATGCTCCTAAAACCACCGACAAACCGACATGAAACTAAAACTTAACTCTTGATCGAGAATCCATAACGGCGGATTCAAATGTGCAGCGATTCCATCTGTCAAAACCATAGATATTTACTATCTAGATAAAAATAATGTATGTGTGTTCGTGGCTAGGATACACATTTTTCACGAACACGACGGCAGATGTCAGTTTTGTGCTTTGATCAGAAATTTGATGATACTTTGTATGATCATTCATGTCGGTTTGTCGGTGCTTAAACCTTGAAAAAAAAATAATATACTATATACTATATATACTATATATACTTGTTGACCTACACTGAGGCAAAATAACGTAATAATTTCACAAAAACCACATATTAATTTTAACCACAAGAAACCGGTATGAATTTCATTGATTTATCTCATAAAAAAATGTTGACAAAAACAATAAAATGAAGCAGTCTGGAACCGAGCCATGGACGTCAAGATTACGGTGCCTGTTAATCATTCGTCTTTCTTCAATGCTAGAGAAAATGATATGGTTAAAGGCATATATTCAGCGAAAATCAAAATTTCTATATATTTTTCATTTTTCAGCACGAATGACTTAAATAACTGTTATATAGTAAGGCAAAAACAAATTTATAATTTTCGTCACAGCCTTTTACGCATCTATCCAAGCTTCTAATAGGGTAAATTATGGCTTCGGCACCCATTGACTGTTTTCGGCAACCGAAATTGAAACGTTTATTTCACTGTATTTTCCCATCAAAACTCTTCGCTGAATGTATTAAGCCGATTCCTTACCTTTTCAGCTTCAATCTGATTACATTTTTACGACTGTGAATTCCTGTTATACCATATTTTTCTTTAAATGAAATATACAAACTACAAAATACGGCTGATTTCGAGTTGCCGATAATAGAACAGCTGGTTAACACGCAGTTCAAATGGAAAGGGTGCCGAAGAAAAAGAGACTGCCGACAATAGTCACTCTCACCTGAGAAGTTTGGAGCGTTGTAAAAACATGTTCAACCCGTTTAGATCAATTCTGTCGATTGGAATTGGTAGAAAAGCAAGCAGCAGATAAATGTCAACAAACACACCTGTCATGTATGTGTGTGACGCTGAGAAATCGCTAATAGAAGTTCGGACGCTGCTTAGATTGACGAGAATACGTAAATTCCCCTATCATGAAACAACTTAAAAAAAATTTCAATGTGTACAAAAATCCTGTTTTGTCACACTGTCAAAAATTTAATTATTAATAATGGAGGCAATGATTTTCTAATTTCAAAAATTTAACCTTATTTTAGGATTTATTCAATAACCGCAGATTTTTGCAAATTTGAATAATGAATTGTTCATTTTGGTGTTAAAGTTCTAAACCATTTATTTGCTTATTAATATATTATTGAATGGAGCAGCAAAATTAATCTCGTACTACGTCAACAATGCGTCCGTCGTTTTTTTCGTATGAGGAGCTGAGCGACTGGAAAGCGTCTAGAATGAGCTTCCAAAGAAACTATCCTCTCGCTACCTCCATTGTCTGATACTGAAAAATGTCAGAATTATCATAACTCCGTCATTTCTGAACAGGTTATTTTTATCTATCCATCTAAAAAAACGTGTCAAGTTTTTTGAGCTTTCAAGGGGTTTGAAAAAAAAAATTATTTTGAAAATATTTTGAAATGGGGTAGTTTTTTGAAGTTAGTGTATGTACACGGAAAGGAATGCTGCAGTGGAATCTACCATATTGGGGGTTTAAATTAAACGTAACGCACCTACGTTTTTTTGCAGACTATATTGTGTTATCACAACGAGTACAAGTGTAGTCAAAAACACTATACACTAAAAATACATATTTCATGGTGTTTTCAACCGTGCATGCTCAATATTTTACTATGGGTTGTTGCCCTGGGTTTTGCATGGGCTTTAGTAGATTTTACTATAACTAATACTGATTTTTACTATACTCCGTGATGTTTTACTATGGCATGGTATTTAGTGTTTTTTATGCATAAAAAAATTCACATTTTTTTCAAAATAAAATGGAGCTTAATTTATTAATTTAATTTAAATTATAATTTAAATACAAATAAAAATGATCAACAATCATTCCTGGTATATCCAGATTTTTTTTATCGACGACGCTTCCAACCTTGCTTATAGTATTGGTCTTGGTATCGATGCTATTTGGTTTCAAGATCTGGATTTCAAAACAACTTTGTCAGAATTTACTCTTAAATGGCTCCTGGATCGGTAATGTGCTCATCGTCCCCGTTTTTCATGTGTTTTTCTTCAGGTCCATCTGATCCATCAGCATAAAAATCGCATAAAGTCAACACCTCACGGATTGCTTCCTTCCCGTTTTAGTTTTCCTTACGTGTTTTTCAACTTCTGTTCTACTGTCAAGCATTTTCGTACGCCGAGGAACGGCACCAGGAACCAGTTGTGAAAATCTTCCAGCCTTTTGTTTGATTTCCCCGCATTACAGTTTACCGATCCAATTCCATTTGGAATCGGTCACATCGGTATCGATCAATTCCAGCAGACTGAGACGGGAGCAGTCCACTTTCGGCTGCTGGAAGAGGCGATCATTATTCGTCGGCATTCGAATTGGTGCTGCTTCTTGTGAGATTTGTTTTTATAACGATCTGTAAACCAGAAGCTATTGTCCGAATCCGTCATGATGGGTGGAAGGTTTGCGTTACTTTTGTTGCACTTTCAGCTGCAAAATTCGAAAAGAAAAACAGATAGATAAATTCAGATTGATAATTTCATCCAACAGACTTACCTTGCAAGTCCATAATCTGCCGCAATCAAGTTTAATTTAATTTTGTTGTCTTTCCAGAACTGCACACAAATTGACGTTAGCGTGTTTACAAATGGCTGCTATTAGAATTTTCGAATGAACAGAGAAATACCACAAACATGGTATTTTCAACGGCAATATATTGTCAGCTAAATACTGTCGGTGCGGTGCGTTTGATTTTATTGCAAATGTGGTTGAAACCGAATGAAGAAAATGGTTTGTGTCTACAACAGTATGGCGCATAGTAGATTCTTACATGATAACGTTAACCATGAGTCGAAAATCTCAACTACAGTTAATGGTCACAAATACTATTTTATTTCTAACTAATGAATGGTAATTTCTTCTGAAATGTGGTAAAAGCAATAAAAATTTTCGTAATTTCAACCATTTTGTGACATGGTAGAACTAAACACGCTTATCTTGTACGAACTACTACACAATTATTCTCAGTGTACTATTCAATTTTATGCTGGTCGTTAATACGGTGTCGGTGTACATAAACTTAACGAGAGATGAGGCGTATCGCGAGCGCAGTCTTCGATTCACCACAATAGTCATGATCGCCGGAACGCATACATTTTGTTAAGTGGTGAAATGAAAATATTCACCAAACAACCCGCTCCTAAATGTTCGCTGAGAGTTACTTTCGCTATGCTATATGCTACCGAAAAATGCTTCGTTAAATTATGATCCATTCGTGTTGTGTTAAAAAGAAGAAAATTGGGATGAAATAACCGTGATATTTTTTTGCGTTCGTATATACAATAATACGAAGGCAATCTGATCTGTTATGAATAATCTATAATGAGCTTAATTGACAAACTAATGAAATTACGGGAAACTGGACATACTGGATCCCCTGTTTTCTCAAAATCCAGAAAGGGATTTTTCGGGTAAATTTCCACAAAGTCTCGTCTAGACGGAAGGTGATATGGTGACATTTGCGTCAGATTGCCTTCTTTCCTTTATTTAACGTCGGTCTCTGTTCCGCAATCTAGTGCCAATCACCGACGGACATCGGTTGCCATCCATTGACGGCAATCGAATGTGCAGGAAGGCAGCTTCCACACCTGCGTAGGATATCGCACCCATTCAACACACATGGGCCGGGACCAACGGCTTTACTTCCTTTCCGAAGGAAGAGATAGATGCGTCAGATTGTGGAATGTGTGTTTTTTGAAAGCCTAGCCTTCGTTTAGCCTCCATGGAATTTCTTAATATCTTTTTGAATATTCAACCAAAACGTATCAATTTTTCACAGCTCAATGCTTTGAATAAGTTGAATAATTTATAATTGGTGTTGTTTCTTTGGATCTTGTTCAGTTTGATTTGAAGTTGAAAACTCAGTTAGGGAAGACTCGATCCCCCAAGGATTAGACACACTTAATCCTGAGATAAGAGTGTGAAAAAGTCTGATCCTCCATTACTATTCAAATGCATATCATCATATAAAGGGGATCAATTCTCACCAAATTTTTAAAATTGCGATTCAATTGCGTACGTTTGAGAGTTTGATTATCACTTTGGAGGCTTTAAAATATTAATAAAGTCAATAAGATATTTCCTAGTGAGCCTGTACAGGGAGGGAAAATCCCTTCAGTTTATGATATTCGAAACATTATACCGTATTTATTAAATAATTCGAATTCATTGACGCTTAGTTTAATTTCTAACGCTACTTTCAAGCTAATGACAACAATATTTTGTTTGAATGGTGATATTGTCCTATGTGTCAAAAAAAAAAAAATAGAAATTGATGCACTAAAATATTCTGTTATGTTATGAAAAACTCACCAATATGGAGTCTCATGATGAAATGCTATCAAAATTTATTTTGATATATATAAACGAAAATTTTATACATGATAACAAAACTGCAATGCATAACTTAAAACGCAAGGCAATCGATTTCACTAAGGTGATACATTTTTCAATAGTTTACGGTAGATATAAACAACATGTGGGTTGATATAAAGTAGCGTCGTTCAAAATATCGATTTTCCTCCACCAACCTCAATCGATTTCAAACCAGTTTCTAATAATTCTTCCAAAATTAGAGCTCATTTAGATGCAGACTTATATTGTACTGGCTCAGTTTAAATGGGATTATTATGGGAAAACTGAACATTTTCTTTTCATCTTTCTAGCCCTTTGCTGTAATGATCAACGGAAAAGCGGGGAAAGAGTACGCAGGCGGCGAAAGTACGTACTGGCTCGAAAGGCAGGCAAACGAAATGATGAACCAATGATTATGAGTATGATTGAAATCTCTACTGAATACAAGCTTACTAGACAAATATTGTGTATTTTAAATAATCCACCTGAAGGTTATCACCAGAAGTATGTCATTTTTTCGATTTTTGCATTATGGTATAAAAATACAATTTTTTGGAAGCGGTATTATGATATCATGGATGAAGATTATAACCTAAATATTCCAGTATTATGATCGATCTATATGATAGGTATTTTATGGTACGTATCAGCAGACGATATAAGAAAGACGTAATTTACGAGAGACCCTTTCCATAATTGACTTCGAGTGGGGCAAGAGTAAGAATGACTTAGAGTGGTGGACAAATCGTTTAGATTTTGAAAAATGATTTTAGAACCTGTTTTTAATCTTTAATTAGTTTGCGTTAGTGTAATAATATTACCGAATATATTAATTACATCAGATTTGTATGATTTTATGTATATTTCCACCACTAAAAATCACTAACTTTCAACACTTGAACAAAGAAAACATATAACACATATGCGCATAAATATGATAACCTATAA
This sequence comes from Ochlerotatus camptorhynchus, assembly GCF_037179485.1. NCBI lineage: Eukaryota > Metazoa > Arthropoda > Insecta > Diptera > Culicidae > Ochlerotatus > Ochlerotatus camptorhynchus. The sequence continues at coordinate 316,989 of NW_027040775.1, read as the reverse complement.
GGTCCAATTTAAATATATTATTGATTTAGAAAGCATTAATTCGATTAAAATAGACGTTTGTGAAACATTTAATAGAATTCTCCGGTGCCGGTGGTGTAGTGGTAAGCGTGACTGCTTCCTCACCCCAATGGATTTTTCTGAGGCATACAAATCTCTGGTCACGTCTTCCTTCGGAAGGGAAGTAAAGCCTTTGTTCCCGGCCCATGTTTTTTGAGAATGGGTGGTTGGTTTTGAGCCAAACGAACTGGCAGTGTTGCTAGAAACCACGCAGGCATAGGTTGCCAAGGCAGTTGGTTTTGAAACCGCTCCTCTCTTATACTAGCTCTTATAGTACGTTCATAGTACGTTCAGACTACAGAGTTATAACATGTTATAGCGCTATCTTGATGGTGGTTTCTGTGTTGCAATTATTTGACAACCGTTATAACATGTTATAACTCGCCAGTCTGGACAGCGTTTCAGACTACAGAGTTATAACATGTTATAGCGCTATCTTGATGGTGGTTTCTGTGTTGCAATTATTTGACCAGCGTTTTAAACGCTGTCCAGACTGGAGAGTTATAACATGTTATAACGGTTGTCAAATAATTGCAACACAGAAACCACCATCAAGATAGCGCTATAACATGTTATAACTCTGTAGTCTGAACGTACTATTATGCCTTGTTCAGACTATAGAGTTATAACATGTTATAACGGTTGTCAAATAATTGCAACACAGAAACCACCATCAAGATAGCGCTATAACATGTTATAACTCTGTAGTCTGAACGTACTATTATACTAGACCCTCTCTAGTTATGCCGGGTTGATTTTTGTTCGTTCCTATCTCTTTCAAGATCAAAGTGTGCTGTGCTCAAAAATGGACGTAATTTTTTTCGCCTGTCATTTTTTTCTCCTGTATTTTTTTTATATTTTTTTTTCGGTTTCTAATGTTTTGGGTAGATTTGGATAGAGTTCAGTGCAGAAAAGTTTTCAAGCATCGCAAATTACAGAAAACTTAGAAACTGATTGGATGCACAGTCAAATGAAGTTCCGTGAAACTATCCCCAAGGAACTCAAATAGAACACGGATCTTCAAGCACCTGATTGCAGTTTGTTCTTGTACTAGGATTTATCAGCAGTGTTAATTTCGATTGCTTGTGTTAGTGGGAGGCGTTGTCACCAGAGATTCGTGATGCTGCTGTTGGAAATGTATTGTGTCAGCCGGGTTAAAATTTGGTGATATCCATCCATTAAATTTGTGTTTAGAATCATTCCAGTACATAACAATGTATTTGACAAATAGCTGCAGAATCTGGTGAGAGCTATCCATTGCATTGCATTACCTCGACCGAACCGAGAATCGAACCCGCTATCTCTGACATTGAGAACAGTAACATAACTATTGTATTACACGAGTGATTTAGTCTCTGCAAGTTTCCCTGGCACGTGCTCTTTTTTGTACTTGTAAAAATGAAACTACTCTAATTCGATGATCCGTTTTACGGTACCGTAAAACGGGGTATCTTTGATAATGCGGGTAACTTTGAAAGTATAAATTACAGATTAAATTTACTCGCTGCGCTTTAGAAAAAATGGTTTCATATTGCAGCTTAGGGTGTTTTTGTTGAAATATAGTTTTTATATAGTATGTGTTACATATTATACAAACATATTAAAAAACAATTTTCGTATTTTTCGCCTGTTTGAAAAAGCACTCAAACCATCACTTATGAAATGAATTTCCGATATAACCATCACAAATTCAATGTTGTAATCTTATTGCTAATGATGTTTTCTGATTATATACTCATTCAAAGTTTCATATTTAAAGACCTAAAATGTTTGAGTTTCACGCATTTTTTCTACATTCATCGAGCATTATCAAAGTAACCCCAAATAAAAATACTGATGTTCGGTAACAAAACTAAAAAAATAGTGCAAATGCTTTAATTCCCGTTAAACAAATTACTAACGAATTAACTCTTGGATCCTCAGTACTTGTTTTAAAAATATAACATTTGAAAAATATTCATTGCTGCAAAAAATATTTAGAATATACTTTAAAAAATTATCAATGTTACCCCGTTTTACGGTACTAAAGATATTTGCACAAAGTATCGAAATTCTTGACTAATGTTGATACAATTATGGGTACAATTATTAGTTGAATTCCCAAAAAACGAATTAGATTTTAACAATAAATATACTTCAATATGTTTTGCATCTTGTTTTAAGACCTCGACAAATCTTCCCTGGGCTTTGGCAAAACCTTGAGGTAGTTTAATTAGGCTACCAGGTCCCAGGGCTGAACTGGATCTTTGCCACATTGGAAAGATGCACACTAGTGTTGCCAGATCAGTGTTGATGCTTACCAAAAGTGCATTTGAACCCGCTTATAAAAGCATATTAACAGATTTATCATCACCGTACATTGTTTATTGCTCTGAACTAATAATAAATGATTAAGCACAGCATTTGATATTTTAGTAGGAATGCTGGATTTAGTCACAGTAAAAATCATCTGTTTTTTTTTTGTTTTTTTTTGTTTAATCCTTTATTGAATTGAATTTATTTCTATGGGTATGCACGTTTGGAAAGTATCATCACAAAGATTCTGCACTCGGTCTACAGCTTGTGGGTGGGAAGCGTCGTTTTTGTTTTTTTTTTATCTATTTATAGAGTCAATTCTTAGAAATACGATGTGAAAGACAAATCAACAATTAAGCACAAGACCTTCAAGAAAACTAACAACACGAAGTCTGGAAATGGCAATGTTTCATTCAAAACGTCAAGTATTTCAGGAATATCGGGTGAGACCAATCTAATTGTTTTTTTTTTGTTTTTTGGGTTTTTTTTTCCGTCGATCTTGTTTTCCGTGCTGAGCACCAATGCTACCGACGCTAGGGAGGCAGCTGCCACACCTGGACCCTACCTATCGACCCATCAACTCATGACCGGGGACCAACGGCTTTACTTCCCTTCCGAAGGAAGGCGTGATCAGAGATGTTATGCCTCAGAACATCCCAGCGGCGCTGACTGGTATTGAACCCAGGCCTGCTGGGGTGAGAGGCAATCACGCTTACCACGACACCACCGGCGCCGCTCAATCTAATTTTAATCTTATTTTTGTGTAGTAGGATATTCAATTGAACCGCTCCGGGTTATTATGATGCGGTATGATCTTTTAAGCATTTTTCCTAAATTTTGGGATACAAGGGTTTAAAAATTATGAAATCATAAAACAAGTTTTACAGGTATTGCAAAACATGGTCCTCTGTACGTTTACTTTCCAACTTTTACTAATACTACTGTTACTCCGACTATCCCCTACTTGAAACACTATTCCTCTCTATCCTCCCTATATCTTAAGCAGGATTCAATTGATCCCTGTGATTATTATTCTGTGGTGCCAAATCTTTACCTCTACCCTTGTGCTGTATGGACAGTGATGTTTTACTGGAGACCTGGCCCTATGACCCCCTTCTGTGCTTGAAAATGAAAATGAAAATGTTTTGAGACCTCAACAAATCTTGACATGTTTCTAAAGTTGGTTACATTTTGTCGATTTAAATTAATTTATAAAAATACAAATATCAGAAGGCACCCGACCTCGAGTTTAAAAACAAGGTAGACCATCAGCTGGCTACTCACATCACTAAATATCTCCCAAATATATTCCGAAAATAAAGCCTGAAGAAATCCATGGAATCAAGAAATCCATGACCCCAGCGCACTTCTGTGCTTTCAATTCTTTTTCGCGATGAGACCAAATAGTTATCTCTAGAGGAAATAAGTTCTTACCCTAAACAAATTCGTGCTCATATCAGGGAAGAACACACGCACCTCATCTATATTCGCTGTGCTTTCTGTCGCCATATAGTGATTAATTCATAAATGTTGATAAAACTACGAGGTCTTCCCGCAGCAAAGACCGGTCGGAGTACCTATGTGCTTACTCTTTTGGCGGTCTGGGTGATGAATTTTTGTCTCCGGCAGTCTCCGCAGTACTGTGATGTTCGAGTGCCTGGAGACAGCTGATTTGTGCAATGTTATAAAAGCTGCTACTAGGTAATAATTCATATCAGTGTATTATCACGTGTGATGTAGGTAGTAAATGTATCATATCGATTTAAAAAAAATGTTAGCTTTTAAATTGGTCGGCTTAATAATAGTGATTGAGTTAATCTGTGTCATCCAGCATTCGGAGGGGCAATATGAATCTAGTGAAGAATTCGAAGAACAATTAAATTATTTCGGTAGTATAGAAATACTACACAGTCTTTTACGGGATTATGAGTCTGTTCAAAGCAGTTGGATGAATCCGGAATACGAAGAATATGATCGACAAGTTATAGACTCTTTGGAGGACTATGTCGCTCAGGTGCAAGATAATGATTCATATCGTGATCCAGTTAGGCCATCAAGTTCTATGAAAGTGCTAACGCATTTTTGTGGTCCTGGAAACTGGTCGGTCAATGGAGAAGTGACACAAAACCCATATTTTAACCAAATAGATCAATGCTGCAAAAAACATGATGAATGTCCGGATTACATAGTACAACGAAAGGACTACGAGAGGTATCCAGCGTTGCCTTATAAGCCACAATTTTTTACAAGGTGAATAATTTCCTGTCAATTCTACAAGCTAAGTATTCCCTTCAGAATATTCAACCCTCAGATTTAAATAGGGTGTACAGAGAACAGTAGGCCACGAATCAAATCTAGCAGGAATAAATTAATAACGATTGCATACATCTACATAGATAGAGCTGGAATTAGAACGTAACAGCTTTTGTAAACAATGATTTCTCTCGATGATTTCTCGGAACTCAAGGCACGCCCACGCAAACCAACATAACCATCGGGAAGGGGAAATCTTCCCCAACCTGATGGTGATGTTGATTTGAGTGGGCGACCTATGACTTTCTAGAAACCGTCGAGCGAAGTCATTGTTTATAAAAACTGTTACGCCCTAATTCCAGCTCTATCTAGACATATAAGTGGACGTTTTCAGAAAAGTTTCTTAGCTTAGGACTATAATTTGGAGAAAAAAGAACACATTTTTGCCGTTATAAATGGTGCAGTCATCTCAACGTTTTTTTTTTTAATTTTGCCTCCAATAGATTTGATGTCTGCGGCATAGTTGTAGATCGCACATTTTTATGAAAACTTGCAGAAAACTTCAGAGTTCTATGTATTCAAGTAACAAGTTTTTAACTGAGATCCAGCAAAATAAAATGCCGAGCTGCTCGGTGGTGCAAATCTCGGCAAAAAAGTCCAAGTGTGTGCAGAGTTTTATTTTTTAACATGCTCTAGAGCCGCTTTTATGCTGGCTATGTACAGATGGAGGCGTGTCAAGCCCTTGGTAAAACATACGAACTGCTCTCAAAAATATATTCGTTCCACAATCTGACGCAAATGTCGACATAACAATTCTTGCCATCTAGACGAAGCTTATAGCTGATAGCTTACCTGAAAAAAAATCTGCTCAGAATTTCGAGAAACAAAGGGGGTGTCAAGTGTCCTCACGGATGCTACAAGAGGTGCAATATAAGACCCACCAGAGCGAGGATGAACGAACCCTGCTTCATTCAAGCTCAAGGACCAGTTGCTGGAAGGTAGGATAAGATCAACAACAACAACAATTATCTCGTTAATCGCATCTTGAATACGACCCAAAAGAGTAGGGTAATAGCAACCTAAGGGGCCTCTCTTAGCTAAGTCGGTAAAGGCGCAGCTACAAAGCAAGACCATGCTGGAGGTGGCTGGGTTCGATTGCCGGTGTAGGAATTTTTCGGGTTGGAAAATGTCTCGACTTCCCTGGGCATAGAAGTATGATTGGACTTGCCACACAATTATATCAATGCAAAAATGGTACAGGCATCGAAAGCTCTCAATTAATAACTGTGGAAGTTCATCTATAGAACAGTAAGTTGAGAGCACGCTATAAACTAATATGCGATATGCAATAAGCTGCCCGAAACCTGAGCAACTAGGTGGATAGATTAGCTGAGAGTTCAAGGTAGAGCGAACTGCTAGTAGAACTCCACCGCCAGCATTTTTGGTACTCCTAGTTCGAGAACAATCAGTGTAATGTAAAAACAATTTAACGAATTGGCAACGTCTGAATATGTCCCGGGTACCCCCGGGGAAAAAGGCGAACGAGCCAGCTCTGAAACTCACCATGTGATACATAAAGTCACATGAGTATTCAAGAACTAAATCATTAGCGGTGTCAATGGATCTATTATGCACATATATGTTTAAGGCATCATCAATATTAAATAAATCGATGGTAAAATATTTAAGAAAACGCCTCTACACGCCTTCGTAAAAACAAAATTTAATTTCTTATTTCAACAAACAATCTAGAAGTGAATCAGGAACAGAATCGTAATCAATGTTGTACAGCCTTAGGAATTGTACATCGACATTTACACCTTACATCACAACAAGCTATAGGCCGACGATCGTTCAAACCTGGTAAAATAAGCTATTCAAATGAAATGACGTCCCTGAAATCAGTTAACAATATTTCCTAAACCGTATCAAGCTTACGTCATATTTTTCTAAACATAGGTATTACTTTTTGCGTACCGCTCGGCCCGAGTTCTATCGGTAACGATTTTCTACAATAGTGGTCTGCGATAAATCCTAATATCTTCTCCAAGCAGGACTCAACTAAAAGCATAGGGTCGAGCATACGTTATATTTTACCGAAAATATCGATTTTATATTTCACACCTAACCGACCAAGTTCTTGTATTTTCAAATCGATTTTGTACTTTATCTAATACAATAAAACATCAAAATAAACCAGAATACACCTAAAGCATAGCACAGTCGCATTGTAGAAATCGTAAGCGTCTTTTCTAAACATAACGAAAATAGCCGCGATCGACTTATATCTATTTTTTCAAAGAGCATCAAGTTTCAATATGAACAAATGCAAATTCCGTTACAAGTAGAAATCAATAATAATAATAATAATAAAAAAATACATATTTTTTTCTTTCAATTGCGTCTAAAAAGTCAAATGGTTCTGATTCAAAAGCAACGAATTAAAATTACACCAGCCTTGCCGTCATTTGATCTAGAAATGACTTAAAAATCAAATTATTCTAACACTTTCCACGTTTTCCTGAATTCAGAATTATGTCTCAAAATAAATAATAGCTAAACTCATCACAACCGAACAATAGATCACGCGCGATCGAGGTTATCCCGCCGGGTATCAAACGAAAGTCAAGAACAATCATACAGGCTTTATTTGTTGCAAAGATCCTCTTAGGTAAAACGGACTCACCAGATGTCGCAGCTGAATTTATATGAACCAGAGCGACTTCTTCGACCACGGGGTTTCCTGATGCTTAAAAATCTGAATTCTGTGTACGGCTTACACGACCCAGTACGGTTCACATCCACTGGCTTCAATGAGGTGTACAGCTTGTTTAACTTCAATGCTGCTGCTTTCAAACGGAGACTTCAAGCTGGGATCTGACAACGCTACGCGATATAATTAAAATGACAATGGGCCTTATATTTTTTGATGAGTAAGTGAGTAGCTGTCCATCTGTTATTAATTTGAAGGGTTTTGCTACCTGTTTTCATTTTTTGGTTCCCGGTGTCCATCTACTGCTTGGGCGAGGAGATCAATGGACGAAGCTATGCATCACGTCAATTGTATTTGTGATTTTATTCTGTTTTTTTTTTCACTGACTATTCTGTTCATGTTACGCTTTAAGTTAATGATGTATTTATGTTTCATTTGTTTTGTAAATGGTTTTAAAATATATGGGGCTTTTACGTCAATGAAAACGGGCTTTTTCCAATCAAGTTCTATTTAGATTTCCAGATCGATGGAGCAAATAAGCAAATAGGGAAATGGCTTAAATGTTGGCCTATGGATCTAAAATTGGGCCCATCGCTAAAAATCTGCTGTTTATCAGTTTTATATAGATAGACGCGTCATTGGGATTAATGAATATTTAGGTCGCTATTGAAAATTTAGTCGATTGCTGAATTTATGTATGGACCCAAATTAGGGGAATTTATGCCGACATTACATAAATTTTCCCTCAATAAATAAATAAAGAAGACTAAGAAGAAATGTAAACAGTAGGCAACGGCGTAGCTATAGCGCAAGAACATGCTGAAACCGGCTGCGTTCGATTTCCGGTCTGGTCTAAGATTTTTTTGGGTTGTAAAGTTTATCGACTTCCCTGTGAAAGAATGGGTCAGGCTTAGAAAGCTCTCAATAAACAACTGTGGATGTGTTCAAAGAACACTCAGATGGGGTAAAGTCCAGTAAGAACTTAACAAAGCACAAGAAGAAGAGGAAGAAGACCATCGCAACAGAGGCAGACACTAGGGGCTGAGTCAACAAAAAAAAAAAAAACAAGTCGACAGAAATTCGATCTGGACCCTCTTAAAGCGAAAGCTAACAATGAACTAGGATCGAAATCTTTCATGTTGATCCTATTTATCGCTGCAAAGTGGTCCAGATTGGCAATTGCTGAGCAGATTTGATCAGGATGAATTTTATAAAAAAAAATCGGTAATATCACGTGATTTTTAAGAAATATCAATTTTCGAAAATCAGCAAAAATGTGTATTTTAACATATCCTAAATGTTTTTGAAGACGACATTGATGAGAAATTTGAAACAACAGATTAAGAGCTGAACAGGTAATTTTTTTTAGGTACATCCCAAATAAATTCTGAAAAATTGCTCTAAAGTTAGATCGTTAAGAGATAAAACAAAATGGTTCTTCCTCAAAGCTGTCTGAAATTAACTCAGCTATAACTTTGTTGTACAACAAATGTTATTAAGCGACGCCAGTGGTGTAATGGTAAGCGTGATTTCCTCAACCCCAGTCGGCGCCGCCGGGATGTTCTGAGGCATAACATCTCTGATCACGCCTTCCTTCGGGAAGTAAAGCCGTTGGTTCCCGGTTCATGAGTTGATGGGTTGATAGGTAGGGTACAGGTGCGAGCTGCCCCCTGGCGTCGGTAGCATTGGTGCTCAGCACGGAAAACAAGATCTACGGAAAACAAATCAAGGAAAAATAAAACATATTTTATTATTTTCAATAATAAAAAGTTAGTCTTTGAAAATCAGATAATTTGTGAACGATGTTCATACAATTGTTATTCGTTAATCTATAGTTTTCAATCTATATTTTGCTATACAATTGTAATTAAATTGAATACATTTTAGTAAAACTTGTCCTCCATTAATAGGAACACTGTTCCAGTAGTAGTGGTAGTTGCTAACTTCGGTTCCAATAATAGTGGAACGCATTGGTTTCTTGTGGGTTCCACTAGTACCGGAGTTAGGATCCTTAGGGGGTATTTTTCTCAACATCTTGATATGAAGAAACTGAAGCTTCCAACGTTAGAAATTAAAGATTTTCTGTGAAATTACCAATGATAAAAAAACTACATTTAGGCGCATTTAAAAATCCATAATATCTGTTGAAAATAAGGATTCAGGGAGACAAAATTTTAAAAGAATATCCCATTTAAAGGCACTCGAAAGCCATTTGAAGGGTTTATCAATTTCATCCATTATCTATATTCATTCCAATTAATGAAATAATGTCCAAAACCGAAACAAAACAATCAATATAATAAGTAATCATGCAGAACGATGGCATAGCCTACTAATTTTAATACGATAAAATTGTAAATTTTGTTTCATGTAAGAATAAATTTTCATATTTACATTTTATGTGATCAATTTGCCCCCGAATTATGGTATTCCCTGGGTTTTGGCAAAACCTTGAGGTAGTTTAATTAGGCTACCAGGTCCCAGGGCTGATCTGAATCTTTACCACATTGGAAAGATGCACACTAGTGTTGCCAGATCAGTGTTGATGCTTACCAAAAGTGCATTTGAATCCGCTTATAAAAGTATATTAACAGATTAATCATCACCGTACATTGTTTATTGCTCTGTACTAATAATAAATGATTAAGCACAGCATTTGATATTTAAGTAGGAACGTTGGATTTAGTCGCAGTGGAAATCATCTGTTTTTTAATCCATCCTTTATTGAATTGGATTTATTTCTATAGGTATGCACGTTTGGAAAGTATCATCACAAAGATTCTGCACTCGATGTAGAGCTTGTGGGTGGGAAGCGTTGTGTTTGTTTTTGTTTTTGTTTTTTTTTTATCTATTTATAGAGTCAATACTTAGAAATACGAAGCGAAAGACAAATCAAGCATTAAGCACAAGACCTTCAAGAAAACTAACAACACGAAGTCTAGAAATGGCAATGTTTCATTGAAAACGTCAAGTTTTTCAATAATATCGGGTGAGACCAATCTAATGGTATTTAATCTTATTTTTGGCCGGCACCAGTGGTGTAGTGGTAAGCGTGACTGCTTTCTAACACCCCTATGGGTCTGGGTTCAATCCCAGCCGAGGTCGGCGGGATTTTTCTGAGGCATAAAAATCTCTGGTCACGTCTTCCTTCGGAAGTCCCGGCCCATATGTGTTGAATGGGTGCGATATCCTACGCAGGTGTGGGAGCTGCCTTCCTGCACATTCGATTGCCGTCAATGGATGGCAATCGATGTCCGTCGGTGATTGGCACTAGATTGCGGAACAGAGACCGACGTTAAATAAAGGAAAGAAGAAGAATCTTATTTTTGTGTAGTAGGATATTCAATTGAACCGTTCCGAGTTATTATGAAGCTGTATATTCTTTTAAGCATTTTCAGCATTTTTCCTAAATTTTGGGATACAAGGGTTAAAAAATATTTTTTTTTGTATTCGGTGTTTAGAATCTAGGCGAGCATGCTGAGAGCAGTATCGTCAGTTTTAAGTAACTTAAATTTCATTCAAAGCAGAGCAAAACTCTCAGTAATGAATTGTTGTGTAATTAAAAAACTCATTCAAATTTCGAATTATTTCTAGGTTACACATTTCATATCATTTTGCAGCATCGTGGCCAACTAAATCCAAAAAACATCCAACCACCTACCTCAATCTAATCATTATCCCTTCCCATGGCGATCATGTAGCCTGCATGTGGCGAGTCAGCCACTACCCCTCCTTTACTATCGGCCTTGGATTGACTTGCGCTCTTACTGCCCCACCCTGCGCTGCAAAATGAAAATGAAAATCTGCCCCCGAATTACGGAATTCAATTCAGAGTTGCGTTCATTTTCTTTGTTTCATTGCTACATATAAACAACAACAAAATCAGTAAAACATCAATGAAGCATTGTTGCCTACATTTAGCTTCAATGTAAACGTCAATGCTTCAAAATAAATTTTCTTAAGAATATTACTTTCGATGTTACTGAACAAAAGAACTCAGAACTTATCAGTTACCGATGTCCTCAATTACCTTAAATTGCAATTAATTAAAGCTAATTAGCTGAAAGATCTTTTTCTTCAACTCAACAATTGGTGACCAACAAGCTCAGACTTATTGGCAGACCAACGTATAAAATTAAATCAGAGTTTCTGAACGAAACTTTATGATTGAACGTAAATTGAAATTTATTTGCTATAGTAGAAAAAAAAAATGTGCCGCCTCCCTCAAATCCAGCCCTGTGTTCCACTAGGAACACTACCGCAACTATAGGTGCAAAGGAGTCAACACCTTAAGGATAATCGATTATTTTTCGTCATTTTTGGGCAAATTTTAAGTTTGAAATATGCAAATCTGCTTTATTTTAGGAGACCTATTCGATGAAAAATAACCCTATCCGGTTTCCTTCAACATTCCCGCACACTATAGGCACACCACTATTACTGGAGCACCTACCCAATTGTTTGTTTTTTGGTTCGTTTTTCACACAGGTTAAGATGTAACTGTGATGCTCAATTTTTCTCCTGCTTACGAGATGTGGCAACGTTTTTCTCCTATGCAGTGGCGTGGATCTACAGTAAAGCACAAACGCATTGCTTCGAGTATGAGTATCCAGTGACGGAGTGCAGACAGTTTATGTATCAATATCATCTTTTTATATAATTTTATAATATATATGTAATGATATTTCCAATATTCATTTTCAGAAACGATGGACTCATCTCTACACCTCGGTGCATTGAATACCTGGTCGATAATACCAATCAAAAGAGCTGGCAATGGTTCCATATACCATATCTTACTGCAAATCTCATGTGTTTTCCAAAAGTTGTATACCGAGACCAACAATGATAAATTGTGAAATTTGTTGATTGATTGTCTAACGTAGGCTTAGCTAGATCGAGCAAATCAACAAAAAATAAAAGCAAATCCTTTGATGTTAACGGGCACCTATATTCTTTTTCTCAGCGCTCTCGTTGTAGAATCAAATGTAGATTTTTTCACATCAGCTCTACAAAGCGTGGTTTGTGAGTGCGATCATCAGTAGTTCGAGTCTAAGCCCTGGTGAGTTGAGTGCACTGCTTCTAATTAATGTCAACGATCATATTCGAAAATCCACATATTAAAATAAAATCTACATATCCACCGCCATGTAAACAATATTTACCTCGGCTTCAATATAAAGATGTATACAAGTTGCTTCATATCGCATAGCATTTGATTACAACTTAAGGCTGTATATTTCAGATTTTACACCATAATTCAACTCATAAACTGTATCATATTTGTTATCCGGGTGGGACCATCATCATCCACAACCCGGAAATGCAATCTACACAAATGCTGCAGCAATATTTTTTTTTAAATATCTAGACGCCATGACTTTTCCGGCTAACTGGTTTCACTGGTTGGTAAATAAATCTTAATGTGTAAAACTTTCAGTTTTTTACCACCGATAACAACTAGACGCTTGTTGCATGCCTTCACAGGAAGATTTCTAAAGTTACAAAGATCCTCAGAAATTACACTTTCCGCTGATCCACAGTCTATCTCCATAGTTATTCTTTTGTTTTCAAGTTTTAAATCAACATAACAAGGTACATTAATTTTGTTTACAGTTGAAATCAATAAACAAGGAGAATCTTCATCAGAATCAGTCTGCATATCCTCCTTAAACCACTTTAATAATCCTGAAGTTCCTGAATCGGTCGGTTTAGGTGAATCAATAAACTTTACACTGGATTTGAATTTGCGGAGGGCTTTTGTTTTTGAGCTTGTAACAATACTTCCTGACATGACCTTTCTTCTTGCAATACGAGCAAAAAACTCTTTATCAAAATTACTGTTTCTTCTATAGCCATATCTTCCACCACTTCTGTTTGTAAAAGAAAATGATCGATTTCTGCTGTCACTCCTACTTCTACTTCTGCTTCGAAAATTTAACCTACGTGGTCGAAGGTCTTGTCTTCGACCCAAACGAGCTACCACACTACCTCTTCTTTCATCGTCGCTTCTCAAAAATTGAATTCAACAATCATTTTATCCGCTTTAGCAACAGAAAGATCATCCTCATGGAACAAACGCTTTTGTAGTTTCCGATCATTAATTCCTATAACCAATACATCACGAATGGCCCTATCTTTCAACTCACCAAACTCGCAATGCTCAGCCAAATGTTTAACATCAAGCACAAAATCAACCGCCTTCTCAAACTGCCCTTACCTACGCGTCCAAAATTTAAAACTATGTATCACATCGGAGTCTTTTCGCTGCTTCAATTTTTCCGTTATTTGTTTGTACTTAAGATCCTTTAAACTCTGTCCGGGAAACAATAGCTTTAGCTGAGAAAACACTTCAGTTCCACAAACCGTTAAGAACTAAGTCTTATATTTACATATCTTCCGTATAATTGTTGTGTTCAAACATCCATCCAAACATTATTCTAAATAGTGCGAAAATGGAAAGGTTCCTGGGATAAAAGGTTCAGAGGTTGGATTGATAGAAATCCTTTTAGCAAAAAATAAACGAAATACGAAAAAAAAAAATGCAAATGAATATTTGCATTTTAATTGCGTAGGTTTATGACAAAATACATGTTTTCCATGGAAATGAATTAGGTATTAAAGAATGAAAAATGTGTAATGTAAGGTAGTACCACCAACCGGTTGAAACTAACGATTTTAAATTGGCTCACTACTTGACTACCCAACAAACAATTGCCTATTGAAGAAACGACTTCTTGACGATTTTATTCAACAGTATGCTTAATAATACTTGTACTATTTTTAATAATAACTTCTGCTCAGGCTTTGTTCACACAAATCTGGAGAATTTATTCAACCACAACATCGAAATATTTGGTGTTGAATAAGGTATGTCGAGAAGCTTTTATTTGACTTACAAAAGTTGTAACAGAGCTTATTCGATCAAATTTTTGATTGTTCAGCGTTTACTAGACATCATTACTTCCTTAAGCAGCGATGGTATAAAGGTGTATATAGACGCTTAATTCTCAAGTGAAATAATGTTTAATTAGACACTATTATACATTTATTAAACGATTATTCAACTACGGGATAACTAATCCGAAAATAAGAAAGGCACAGAGCATGGTTGTTCTCGTTAGTGATTGTTGTGTCATTATTTCTGTCGAAGCACGCCCACACATAGATCATAGAAAATTTATAACATACATACATACTATTTACACACACATGTCGTTAGATGGGACTCGAACCATGACCTTCGGATCACCAGCCGCTTGCCTTGCCATCTGAGCTATCCTAGAATATATCATATGGGCAGCTAAATAAGCAATAAAAGCGTGAATCTGAATACCTATTAGCACTCCCTGCCGTAACTGTAGCTAATTCAAGGAGATGTGAGAATGATTAAATCATTAATAGTTGTTTTACATGAGACCATTGTTACCTCTCCATCTCTCTAAATTCAATGGAAAGGATGCTGGGCTATTCTTTTAGATAGATCTATGAATTGGTTGTCGTAAGTGATACGATCTATGATTACGATTTAAATAAATTAGGCATAGAAAATAAAAATAAAAAAAGCCTTTAGGTTGGGATTGAACTCGCGACCTTCTACTTGGAAAGCGGAAACGGTAACCAGTATGCTACCAATTTCGTTTTGTTGTTAGCCTGAAGCAGTGCTGTGGAATAATGAATGAATACGCCGTTTGTAAAGCATTCACAAAGCATGAAATTAAAACATGGACGCATAGTGGTATAAGAGCTATTATGATGACTGTATTCACTTTTATTCAGCAATATTGTTAAGCAATGCAATGGAATCTAATAATGGAGCTTGAAAACAATTTTTTTTTCCTTTGGTTTGTTTTTTTCCGTCGATCTTGTTTTCCGTGCTGAGCACCAATGCTACTGACGTGCCAGGAAGGCAGCTCCCACACCTGGACCCTACCTATCGACCCATCAACTCATGAACCGGGGACCAACGGCGCTTTACTTCCCATCCGAAGGAAGGCGTGATCAGAGATGTTATGCCGCAGAACATCCCGGCGGCGCCGACTGGGATTGAACCCAGGCCTGTTGGGGTGAGAGGTAATCACGCTTACCACTACACCACCGGCGCCGTTAAGCTTGAAAACAATTATTAGACGTAATTTAAAACAGTCGAATTAAAGCGTCGATGAGCATGAGCATGAGCATGAGCATGAGCATGAGCATGAGCATGAGCATGAGCATGAGCATGAGCATGAGCATGAGCATGAGCATGAGCATGATTGACCGCCCACGGTTACTACTCTGTTATTGCCAGACCAGCTGTAATTACACAGAGAACCAATAGACGATGCTTGGGACTAGCAATCATCCTCAATGTGTAAAAACTGGTGATATCGAATTAGGCAATACCAGCGGCAGCCACGCCTGAACGCAGGTCAAGAAAGCAATGGGTAGGAATGTGTTGACGTGACACTCGCTTTGATGGAAGCCGAGGAGTCCTCTGCACTGAAAAATACACTTATTCAGTATGTTATTAGATCAAACTTCTGGTGTTGAATCAGGAAGACAGTCATTGTTTGTATAGATTTTAATAAGTATATTAAGCAAATCAGAGCAATCAGCGGAATAAAGGCGCATTATCGATCTCAATGAGGTTTTCTGAGCACATAATTTGACAACCCGTTTTATTCAGCATTGTACACTGTTATAAAACATCAATCTATATGCTTATTTGTGACTCTGAATTGTTTTTTGGGCAGTGTTGTGGAATAATGAATCTAATACGTCGTTTATAAAGCATTTACAAAGCATTCAATTAAAACATGGACGCATAGTGTTATAAGAGCTATTTTGCTGACTGTATTCACCTTTATTCAGCAATATTACAAAGCAATGCAATGGAATCTAATAATGGAGCTAGAAAACATTTATAGGCCGTCTAATAAAGCATTTTATTAAAGCAATTGAAAACAGTCGAATTAAAGCGACAATGTATGTGCAAATTACATTTATTCAGTTTGTTTTTAGATCAAACTTCTGGTTCTGAATCAGGAAGACAGTAAACGTTTATAAAGCTTTTAACAAGTAAATTAGTCATATCAGAGCAAACGGCGCATCTATCGATCTCAATGAGCTTTTTTCAGCACATAATTCCCCAACTAACAATTTTCGCAATGTAAATGCTTTACTTATTTCGTTAATACAGCCTCAACCTGTATTCAAATGTTATACTATATCAGGAAACCTGTTGGGGACAGTTGGATCAAGCTCTTATTGCATTTCCATTTACGATTCTAAACAGCTGTTATCCTGCTGTTTAGTTGTGTGCGAACTTGAAAGGCGCTTATTCAACCTTTTTCCGGTTATCCAATAATCACTACACAAGCTTTTTGTTGAAGCCGGGTTAAATATTGTTTACGCTTTTTTTGTTGGAGGAATTGATTGAGTCTATTTTGCTGTGAGAATCAAATTAATCGAAATTAGTTAAAAGCACACCACCAAATTATTTACCCTGCACCGGAACCTGGAATCGAACTTGAGACGACCGTATTGGCAAACCTTGACTCTACCAACTCCGTTACGCCAACACTTTGAACTGACGTAAACAAATATACATGCCCTTCTACAATAATATCGTTGAGTAGTGGCTTTATAATAGTGCACATGAATCACTTTTCTCGACTAGTTACTTCAGCTTTGTAAAGGAGCAGAGTAAAAGCTGTAAAACTGCACACGTCTAAAAATAAACCTAGTTGACTGTAAAAATGCTTCCGAAGTAGCGCTAACACAGTTTATTAGCTGAGAACAGGTTGTTTAGTTGTTGGAAAAGCACTTTTGATGTTTATGTTATTCAGCAAGCGTGGCTGGTTGTATAGAATCCATCAAATGAGTAATATATTCACTTTATTAGCTTTGTTTTGCAGATACCAGTTTTTTTTTTGTAATATTTCTTTTATTTTTCCAGGCTCATTTGCTGTAGCTTTGCGGAGCCGATATTCATTGTTTTTAGATAACAAAATTACCTAAAACTAACGTTAGTAAAGCGGAGGCCGCGGCTATCTCGAGGTTAGGGGTAACAAATTGTAATAAATGGATGGCAGGGTAGGGATTGTGAACACAAGGTTTGGAGAGCAATGTGCTCTTGATATCGAACTAGGCGACACTCTGATGAAAAAGACAAACATGGGGGTACACCGATGGGCAACTAACAACTTGGGAGAACACAAGATGACACTAACTACTAAATCCTCAAATCTATCCATTTTAAAAACACAATTAAATTTAAATAGTCGAGGTCTCGGCTCGCCAAGACATCTCTAACGGGTATCGCGGGTTGTTTTCCTCGGGCCCTGAGGGATATGGATAACTTAGCTCTGGCAACACGGTGTAAGGTACATGACCAAACAACATGCTCGATATCGTGATAACCACTGCCACACGCACATAAATTGCTGCCTGAGAGCCCAATTCGATAGAAATGCGAGTCTAACGAGCAGTGATTGGACATAAGCTTTGATATAACGCGTATAAAGTCGCGGCTCATGTCCAACCCTTTGAACCATGGTTTGTTCGACACCTGTGGGAGAATAGAATGTAACCATCTTCCCAACTCACCATCTTTCCATTTGTGTTGCCAACAGATGAGGACTTGCTGACGAGCAATGGAGAAAAATTCGTTGAAGGCGATTTGTCGCTCAAAAATATCGCCTTCCATAGCGCCCACCTTAGCCAATGAGTCCGCTTTCTCATTACCCGGAATTGAGCAATGAGATGGGACCCAAGCTAAGGTGATAGTATAAGAGCAGTTAGATAAAGCACTCAGTTTAGATCGTGTTTCAGGCAGAAAATACGAGGAGTGCTTCATCGGCCTCATTGAACAAATAGCCTCCAATGAGCTAAGACTATCCGTAAAAATAAAATAATGGTCAGACGGTAGTGAGGTAATTCGCTCTACTGCGTAAAATATAGCTGCCAGTTCCGCAACGTATACTGAGCATGGTTTCTGCAGTTTATAAGAGGCGCTATGAAATTGATTAAATACACCAAATCCAGTGGAAGCATTTATGGTTGACCCATCTGTGAAAAATCTTTTATCGTTACTTACATGGTGGTAAGATACCAGTTGAAAGTTGATTAATATTTGCATAGAAGTGACATTAGTGTTTATTGGCTGCTGTTATTCAGTGCGACTGACAAATTGAATAATGGTTGTGAAAAAGTTGAGTAAACGCTCTCCAAAACTATTTTGCTAGCTTCTGCTTTTAGCTGTATCTGCAGCTTTTTTTCAGCTACTTCACAGCACCATGCTGGAAAAGTTGGCTTATAAAGCTGAAAATGTTAGTTGGGTCGACATCCTGTTTTATTCAGCAACGTACACTGTTATACAGCATTTATTCAATGTGTATGCTTATTTGTGACTGTGAATTGTTTGTTGGGTAGCCTATTGGTCCCAAGCAAACGATCAACGTATCCCATTCTAGTCGACATTCTAGTACTACACTATGTTTGTTTTGATTGGCTGTGAAAGTTTGACAGATAAAATGAGGGGTTCGTGGATTTTCCTATGTTTCGAGGGGTGCATCGATTAGCTTGGGACCGAAGATAGTACCAGAGCTGGGCCAAAAAGTTGAGCACGTTTCTTCGGGACCTTCTGGTCTTAGAGTTACCTCTATGGTACCACTGGATTAACGTTAGCTGTCAGTTTTAATCTCACAATTATTGACGGCATGGCACCATCATCCAATAAGCAAAAAGTTAGCGAGTTGGGTTATTGTTTATGCGGGCTATTAGAGAACTACTAGGTCCAAAGACTAGCGTACTTACCTTGCTATCATTTTTTCGCATTGAATCCGAAATTTTCTCAGTGTGCTGAAAAAGAGTTCGTTCAATGAATAAAGCCTGGTATAAAGCTCAATACATCATAAAAGCTTTCACGGACGATGAGACCAACTCAAAATTGATTTGGATTCCACTCAATTTTGTCAAAAGTATGAGAAAAATCGACGGCATCGGTAGCATTAGTACTCAGTAAGTAAAACAAAGTCGACGGAAAATAAATTAAAGAAAAAAAAATACTTAGAGATTGAGTCACTTTTACTGAGTTGTGAGTTACTTTCACTCATTCGTATGGATAAATTCCTAAAAACGTATTAGGTCGTTCAGCGCATGAGTTACCTACGCTTATAGAAATTACTCCATATGAATGAGTAAAAGTGACTCACTCTCTGAGAAAGATTCGTTTTCAGTGTGGTTTAACTTTTGGCAAATTGAGGCGAATTCAACTCAATTTTGAGTTAGTCTCATCGTCCGTGTACAGGAGCTTCAGTGGCTCCGTTCGGAAACACACAAACACAGTATTATGTTTGAATTAGAGTTTTACGAGGTTTTATGCTGCATATCTTGATATGTATTAGTGTGCTCTATGTAGAGAGCTGTTGAGCGGTTAGGTGGCACATTGACGTTTATGTTTCGTTCTTCTGTCGATCTGTCCCTTTTCCATCAGTTTGGGTTAGTTCGTGGATGGATACGCGAGTGTTTTTCGCTTAGCTCCGCACCTGGCTGCCTGCGTGCGTGTTAGTGTTGTTTTCTATACTGTTGTTATTCGCATTCTTTCCTCTAACCGTGTGGTATACAGACGGGAAAGAAGAGGAAGGCGATAAGAAAAAAATAAATTCGATCGGGTCAGTGCAACAACGATGTTTTCGCTAATTTTGTCTATTTAGCATTTGTGGATTGGAATCAAACAGTATCTCGATCAAAGGTGAACCTATGGGCCAAAGGATTGTGCAATGAAAATCTACTGCCGGGCCGTGGACAGCGATGAAAAACCGATCCAAAAAATAATGTGTGCCGCGATTTGCGTGCGTGAATCATAACAAAAGTGGCAGAAAAATTCCATCGAAGTGTGTGGATTTCAATCACAGTGAGGCTGAGGCTGAGACTGCTGCTTCTGAGGTCTGAGCTGCCTGTTGAGTTTCTTTTTCTTCTCCCGTGCTACAACCAAAGCTGTTGTTGCTGTAGGTGTTTTAATGCTGATGTCGGTAGCTGGTGCTTCGCTGTTGATGACGTTTTTGTGTTAAAACGACCGAAAAATTGAGAAGGCTACTTCTTGTAGTGATGCTAGGTTTAGGATGTTATTCTGTGCAATGGATGTAGATGCCGCATTTCAATTATGCTTGTTAGTAAAATTGTAATTTTATTTAATAAATGAAGACAGTATAGAAAAAAAAGTTGATAATACCTTATCTCAAAACAACTGCAAATTTAGCAGACTGCAAAATTCATAAGGTATTTGCAAGATAATTAAACACGTTCATCCTAAGAATTACTTAAATATAAATTTGAATTCACTTAGACTAATGCTGACAGAAGAAAGGTTTGTTAAGAGAAAAAGGTGTGTTACTCAAATGTTCCATATCCCGTGTTTCTTATTTTTGCAGCATAAACAGTGAAATTCGGAGGTAAATTATCGATAGAATCGTTTAGTATTGTGACTGTATCCGGGCAATCAGTGGTCCGTAATGTGAGTGAGTGAATGCAACAGTGATTGAATGGTAACCTCAAGTTTGTTCCCATATGTTTGAAGAATTGGGAGGAAACGGTGGAGTGATGGCGTAAATAAATTCAGTAAAAATCCCAGATAAGATAAGCAACATTTGCTTAGACCATCATCGTTCTCCTTTGGGGTTTCAATGAGTTGGAAGTGCCGTTGCATGTGTGTAAATAGTTGAAAAAGAAAAAGAAATATAGGAAAGTGTGTGCTTGTGTGTGAAATACGGAACGGAACGTCAAAACCGATATGGTGATAGGGAAGCTTCAAGCGCTGGAGTTTACGGACTGTCTACTGGACAGTCCGGAATTCCGAGAGAATCTGAACCAGCATGAGAAAGAGCTGGATAAAACCAGCCAACAGATTAAACGGATTATCAAAGAGGTGAAGGACCTGCTCGCGGCTGCCAAAAGTAAGTAATTTTATAGCTTGTCTGTGTACGGCCTTATCTATCACACACGGTTAGTGGGTGTATTTGACTTGGAATGTTGAAGCGATGATAAGATTCTTACATTGAAGTGTATGCGGATACAGAATAAATTTTTAAAACACCCAGGTATGCTTCTTTGCTGAAAGCTTCATTCGCAAGGCATTTTCACTTATAAGTCTTTCTGCAAACAAAAACGGTTTTCTTATTAATATTTTAGATCATCATGAGCTGTGGTCAAACTTGCAAAACTTTCCTCTTAGGATCCGCCACAGATCGTCAAAAAAGTGTAAAATTGATCAATCACATACGCAAACAATACCAAATGACATCACTAAATTGTGAACAAGACCACTGTATAAGTCGTGCCCTCTATTCACCCTGCCAAATGCCTCTGATTGGTTGTTCCAATAAAAAGTTACTTAGCGATTGATAGCTAATTGTCGCGTCATGCAATTTCTATTGTGACGATGAACGGCGGTTCCTCCGACGGTAGCACTTTCTTTGAAAGAGACTGGGACGATCAGTGGATGCTGATTCAGCAGCATTTTCACATGTGAATCGATTTGCCAGAGTTTGCAGAGTATGGGTAAGAGTAGCTTTGATTGCGTGTTGATTTCATACTTCTTTTTTTTCTAAGGTCAACCTCGCTGAGAGAAGCGTCTTATCAACATTCAGCAAGTGCATTCATAGAAATGCAAATTCGATATCTTGATTTGCCATAGTTGTCCTTATTTTTATTGTTGGTTTGCAGAGGGATGGTAAATACATTGAATATATTGATACATCTGAATAATGCTCAGTTCTATAAACACAAAAGTTATGAGGTGGTTAATCATTACTGGAAGTATATTGTAGAAATTTGGTTATTGTTTTGCTGGGTTGAAATTGAATTTTAATGCATTTTCTTTGGTTTGTTTGTGACGTTTTTTTTAATAGATATTTCCTATTAACTTTTCAACTACTGAATACAAATATACATCAAATTTGTCAAATATCTTATTGAAAATAATTATGTAAATCCATGAACTACACCACCTTGTAATCAATGGAAGTAATACGTAATGCTTCTTATTCTTGACCTATGATGTTGGAATGGACTGTATGTCTACTCTCAACTTATAATTCGTTTTTAGTACCATGCATACCGTTTTTGTATATTGTGGTGTGGCAAGTACAATCATACTTTATGTCCAGAGAAGTCGACAACGCGCAAAGTGCCTTGTGTCCAGTTTGGAAATCGAACCTACCGCGCCAACAATTCTTCAGTAAATCACAACCACCTTCTACATAGGTTCCACGCTATAATAATAACATTGCTTTTCCTTTTTTTTTGGCTTTTGCTAAACAGTCAGTGGTCACTGGCGATCTCCATACTCGTACACAAATTTGCATAAAAACTTTCCATCACGAACAACACTCGCGATCGTCAGAGTTACATCCGATTACGTTTCAGTACTTGCGGTTGTGGTGGCCAAACGATATGTGTAAAGCGAAATTTTAATTTCCCATCCATCCATCCTCCCCCTTTGATCGGTGGATGAGTTTTAGAGTTTGCTGATGCCGAGGAGACAGTCTATAATACTGCGATGGTGATGGTGGCAGTGCTCTGTTTAGCTTAGTTCCGTTGGCATCCAGTGCGATCGTGAAATGAATAGATAATAGCATTTCAAGGTATCTTGCATGAGCTTTTCCTTTTCAATGATTTATTTCTTGCTTCGTTTCCGTTTCATTTATTTGTCACTGTAGTTACAAAAAGCGCTACAAAGTCACTAAATACAATTATTGTCGCATTCGTTTGGCTTATGATATGAAATATAGTCGATCTTTTCGGTCTGACGTGAGATTATCTGAAACGTTTTATATAGCGATGCTGCGATCAAACCCTTTTCGACATGATGTACGACAAAGTTGATAATGTGTTAAAACCCCAGAAAGCAATCAAGCAACGTTTTGTGTGTCTAGAATCATTGCACATGCACAGGACCATTTTCATGATCATTGCGAATGCTGGACTAGTCAGTGATGGCTTAATCGTTTGCAAAATGATGTTTTTTTTTTGCTGTCATACGCTCTCAATATCACGCGTGATATTGGAACAAAATATCATGCGTGATATTATTTTACAAGCTTCTTTGTGCATCATATTAAACAAAAATTTACATTCCTTTTTCGAACTGTGTACTGTTGCCAATGGTGATGGAAGTTTCGGGTCGCGCAAAGCAAAAATCTTGACACTCAAACTCAGTTTGGTGATAATCGTAGCTGCTGAGTTTTTTTTTAGTTTAATGTTAGGAGCAACGACATCACAGCTTTTAATATCACCCGCAGTTATTTGTTTGTTGATATTTGTCCATAAAAATCAAGCGTACTCATCGAAGAGATTGAGGTCTGTTTTTTTTATATTTTCTGAACACTGGTTGATACATACCAACTTGTGAACAATCAGTCTTATGAAGCTCGAAGCATACGTCAAACCTCGCGTAACATTTGAAAAGGGCCTATCAACTTTTGTAAACAAAGCTTGTTAGGCCCTTTTAGGACGATCCGAATTAAGCCTCACCGTAGCCACCCTAAATAAATTGTTGTGGTTATGCTGCTTAACAGCATGTTCAGTGTCTTATACTAAAACGCGACTGGATAATCCATCTCCGCTTACCGAATATATATTAATCTAGCTACATTTTCACTTAGAAGCTAGGTAATCTTAAATCTAATCTCCTGTAGAAGCAGGTACTCCACTGCTTACTCGTTGATGTGTCCTAGGTTGTAATTTGAAATGCCATATGTGTCCATTTCCTTGATCCATGTTAAGTAAAGTTGAATTCCGTTGTTTGTTGATCTCGAGCCTCTCTGCAACATCCAATTCCCATGGTGTAGATACGGTTCGTAAAATCGTGATGTCCTCCGTCGATAGTTGGTGGTCCTCGGTGAAGATTTGTTCTGCAACCTTTGATTTGAAATCATATGTTAGGCGTTCTTCCTCTTGCTTTTTGGCCTTATTAACATCCGCTATATGTCCTTTAAATCTAGTTGCTAAAATTCTCTTGGTTTACCCATCGTCGGCAAACCTCCACCAACGGTTTGGTAATAATCCTTTCTGCTTCAGGATTGTCTCCAAGTTAGCCAAACAAAGATCACATAGGAAGGGGGATAGGGAATTTCCCATTGGGGCTCCTTTCGTCTGCTTGTAGAAGTTACCTCGAAAAGAGAAGTAGTTTGCTTCCATAAAAAGACGGACAAGCTTAAGGTACGTCCGAACTTTGTTTCTCCATGCTGCATCCTCTTGTTGTGTTAATAGCCAGTCCTCCAAATGGTTGAACACTTGCTTGACCGTACCGGGAAAAAAACTGAGACGTCGAAATATACCATAATTTCGTTGATGTCTCCTGAAGATTTTACTTGCTGGGTGAACTCCTGGGCAGGGATTGAAAATCATTTACATTCATTTCGTGCATTTATTTACATTCATTTGCATCTAACTTTTTTCATCAACAGAATACCGTAAAATGATGTATGAAGGTTTTATAGCTTTTGATAATAACTGCAACTTATGTTAATAACTCAAATCTGAATCTCTTATGCATGATGAAATAGAGTTGGCAGAACATGTTATTGTTTTTCAGTGAATGCAATTTACATTCACTGAAAAACAATGGTGGGTTCTTATCGCTCTGATTCATCATCCATAAGAGATACAGATTTGAGCTGGTTACAAAAGATGTAGCTAATATCAAAGCCTACAAAAGCTTTAAACACTTTTTCACGGAATTCTGTTGATGAAAAAAGTTAGATGCAAATGAATGTAAATGAATGCACGAAATGAATGTAAATGATTTCCCATCCCTGCTCCTGGGTGTTACTAACTGCCTTACTCTGGAACTGATTTGGCATACTATGAAACTCTCTCACTAGCCACTTTGCTAGTTTGTGGGTTCACCACTGCAGACACGATCTCTCGCATTTCATTCCCTGGTTTGTGGATTTTGGGGATACCTTTGATTCTGGGGAAGAATGGGATTGGATTCCCGTAAACGACCTGCTCCATATCACAATATTGATTTACACGCCTTCAGTGTTTTACCATGCTCTGTAGGGGGTCCACTCGAAGTTGCCTAGTTATTAATCTTTGTTGTCATCTGATTGTCATAATCGTCCTTGTCCATGAGAACAACCGCGTTGCACTTATCTGCTTTAACGTAATATACTGGTTTAGCTTTCAACTCCTTGACACTGCGAATTTCCTTTTCGTTGCTGCGCCTTTGTTCCTGTCCGTCCTTGATTATGTTCGATGTGATAGTCCTGGCTGTATTCTGTGATGAAATATGGAAATATCTTGTAAATCGCTGTCTCCACGTCAATGATGATCTGCTTCACGTCTGGCTTGGTTGTAACCGCGTATCTCTTTAGACTACACTTGGGAAATTTTTCTCAAAATATTCTTCGGAAATCTCTTCTGAATTTTCTTGAAACTTTCCTTGTGATTTTTTAAAATATTCTTCGAATAGGATTCCTTTGATATTTTCCATTTTCTCGAAATTCTATTGGAAGTCCTTTTCTGAATCTGAGTCATTTGAAATTATGCTCAGAACACCCTTTTTAAATTCATAATTCCTTTTTAACTCTTTTCCGAATTCTCTTGGAATTCTTAAAATTGTCCTGCTTTTTTACTCACGATTCCCATTAAATTCTCCTCTGAACCAATTCAGAACATCCTTTCTTCTCCATAGATATCCGCATAAAATACCTTGCTGCTGTGCAACTCTAGAAACCTGTTTCGAGCATGGTAAACAATGCTTAAATTAGGCGAAGCGTTGAATAAAAAATGATACAAGTTAAACAAACATAGTTTATTTAATAAGCACAGTTTGTAATCCCTTATTTATCATATCAAAAGTGACGTAGCTACATTATTACTTGGATCCAAGATCAGTAGCGATAGCGGTTAAGTAATATGGCAATGAAAATTCAGCATAGTTTTGAACTATATCTTGAAATCAATCGCATCTAGAAATAAAAAAAATCACACATTTGTTGTAATATATTCTTACACACATATTGCAATTGTCAAAAAAGAAAAGGTTTTCCTCAAAGAACAGCTCAGCTGGTGAATTCTGTGATTTTTCATTCAATAACAAAAAAACAGCTAAGGTTGAATAAAATATGATGCCAAAGAACAGCACATAAAATGAAGAATGGTGAATTCTGTGGTTTTTCATTCAATAACAAAAAAACATACCTGCTACTTCCAGGATTTCCTGCCATACTTTTCGATACAACGATTCTGTTTTTGTTGTCATCATAATGAAAACTAGTGAGGGAGCGATACTTCCATGAACAATGACGAATTGCCGAAACAAACAAGGAACTGTGGCGAACGTACATTACTTTGCCTGTCCAAGACGTCATTATTGTCACCGAAGTCCCCATTATCATCCTTCTGGAATTCATCGGGTAGATTATGCCTAACGTCAATTATGCCTAACGTCCATTATGTCTATCGTACATTATGCCTAACGTCGTGTACCCTCCCTTGAAATTCATCTTAGAATTTCTTAGGAATATCTGAAAATCATCTTGGATGTTGGTCGGAACTTCTAAGAATTTTTACCATGTTTAACGAATTCTCCTCAGCATTTCATTAGAGTTAGCATTTCAATTCTTTTTAAATTCTCTCCAAAATTCCATAGGTATTCTCGCCAGAATTCTATTAAAAAAAATCTGTAAGGTTTAAGAACCCTGAAAGTACTTCCAAGCAGGGCGTCACAATATCAGCTTCAATCGACCAAATCGATGCGACGAAGAGACTGCTGGCTTTCTTTTTCTGTTAAAGTCGAACAGCTTCGCAGCATTCTAGAACCTCAGTCGGCGTGCACAAACAAATGTTTAATCGCTTGTCTCTCTTTCTCCCGTCGCTCCATTGGTCTTCCTTTCAAGCTTCAGTGAAACGGATGAGCGAAAGAGCGCTCGACTTTAATAGTTTTCTCTTTCATGAAACACATCAACAGAGGTTTCATGGCGTATACGACGGAAAATGAAATAACACATTTTAAGCATTTCTCACGTGAAAACACGTGAAGATTACACGTAATATTTTTAATTTATCTTCCATCCATATATTTATCTGAAAAAAATGATCAAAAACGGGACATAACGCATTTTAAACAAATTGAAAGAGCGGTGATAGAGTGTTCGTGAAAGGGGATTGAAAGCCATAATGAGGTTCGTTTAACTAGAAAATCGACGTTAGTTACATTGAAAGCGATGAGCAAAGCAACGACGAGAAGTTCCACAGCCAGCCTTTCCTTCTAAGTGTCCTGCTTTTTTATTTTCGTTTCTTGCTGATAGCCTAGCTAGGCGTTATAGAAATGAAGCGTCGAACACGTATGTATGAGAGAAAAAAAAAACACGAGTTCATTTTAGAGCTTCGAAAATGAAGAGCCCTGCTTCCAAGTCCCAGGGTAAAATCAGGGATCTTAAATGTTTTTCATAACCCCACATTTTGAGTATTCTTTACAGTCTCAGTCAGATTGATGAAAATATTTCCAATTCTGTGTGAAAGAGTTGTGAACGGTTATTCTTAAAAAAAAATCACCAAATGTATTTGTCTTAATCGATTTTCAATACAAATATTCAAAACAGCTTATTAGCTATCTATTTATACTGAAGCAATTGTATAAATAAAGAATCTTTAACAAAAAAAGGTTGCTGAACAATTTACTCTATTGAAACACAAGCAGGCAGCTATATGATAATAATTAAAATTGTCTAGGCTGACCAAATTGCACAACAGCAGCAGTCTGGTTCCGTCCGGAATGGAATAAACATTTTGCAATTGAAATGAAAGCAGAACTCATAATTGGATATGGTTGTCAGCATTGAAACTATCGGTAGCGCAAGTTGGAGAGCAAAACAAAATGGTAATCCGGAAAATATTGGAAAATTTTCCAATTGTCGTTCATAGACCTGTGGTACCTGTGTACTATACAACGCCAAACCACGAAAGACAATATTATTATTATCTGCGCAAACGCACAACCGTGTCACGACTCATTAGTGGTGGCGGATAATTGAGAATTAAACACTGTCTAAGGGAAATGGACTTTGGTTTACTGGTGGCTTTCTCCGGTTGGTGGTCGAATGGAAAGTGCCTGCGGTTTGTCCGTACGTTTACACATATGGGATGTTTACGCCAGTATTTCTAGAGAATACGTGCTAAATGCGGCAGTTTGCCTTGTCGTGTGTCACAAAAGTACACGAAACGCGAGACAAAGTGAATCATCGTCTTCAGACGCCTTTTACATGAAGTGAGCGAAAGAAATGAAATGATAAACCATTATTATACGTTCCATCTAATTGCTATATAAGCCTACTTTCTTTTGTTTGTGGCACGTACTCATCTGTATCGTGAAGTCATGCGATTATTTTGTACTTTTTTCAATAATGGCTGCAAGTTCTCTGGAAAGAAACAAACACTCCGACACATTAATAAATTTACATTTCTTGCGTTCGATGTAGACGAAACAGTTCAAAAACGCATGAATGAAACGCTCTAATGAATGAACGTTCGACAGGGACCGTGCGGTGGCATATAGTTTAGTACGAGAAGGTGGTTCCTATACTTTTCCACCAGGATGTCACGTTATGACCAAGATTGGAGATGTTGACACGAGGAGAGGGTATGAGAAAGCTACGTGATGGAATGTCTACAGTAGTTGATCGGTGATGAGTAAACGGTGTCGACGATTATTAAGAATTCTATTATTTAGTCGCTGAATTATGATACGAATCCAAATGTTTCAATTGTCGGTGATGTTTGAAAACTTTATCTTTAGATGGTAATATTTTGTTTTATTATTTGTCTATGTTATAAGTTTACACATTTAACAGGATTCGCTACTTTCATTTCTATTATACTATAGTCACTTTAACACTTTTGTGTCATTCGTGACTTGTCCGGGGATTAGGTATGGATGTTAACTTACTTTTGTTTAACCTCGCAATGATTGCGAAAATGATCAAAATTCTTACTGGACCTGTTGAATATGAACTAAACAAAGCTAAAAATATGAACATTCATGTTTAAAAAAGCTTTTAATTTTTCAGTACTTAACCCTCCGTTACTCACGCTGTTGTACTTTGTACAACACACATGAGTTTTCGATTGCCATTTTGTTGCTGAGTTACGAATCGATCTGAAGCCAACGAGTATTCCTCAAAAAACTTGTTTTGATCTAAACAAGCTAAACTTTGATTACAGTAAACACCTAAAAATACGGATAATAGGGAAAATGTAAATGGAAACCACGTAAACTGTGGCCATACTACGTGGGATTTGACTTCATTGATTGCAACATGGAATATATCGAGATCCTGACCAGATAGAAAGTTACTGTCTCCGACAAAGTTTTTCAGGAGATCATAGGCTTGTCGCTGGTGGACAGTAGTTAAAAATGTTCTCACTACGTAGCGCTAGCATACATGTGAAATTCTTGCATTTGATATATCTCGAGATCCTGACCAGATAGAAAGTTACTGTCTTTCACAAAGTTTTTCAGGAGGTCAAAGCCTATTGTTTGGTGCTCAATCGTTCAGAATTTGCTCACTACGCGACGCTAGTATACATAAAATATCTCGAGCTCCCAGTATACATAAAATATCTTGGGTTCCCAACCAGATAGAAAGGTACTGTCTTCGGCATAGTTGTTCAGGAGATCAAGGCCTTTTCGCAAGTGGATAGTAGCTCAGCGTTTTCTCTCTTCGCGGCGCTACTATACATGTGAAATTCTCGCATGTAAAATATCTCTAGATCCTGACCAGATAGAAAGTAAATTTATTATGCATAGGGTGACAATAGTTCAGAATTTTCTCACTATGCGGCGCTAGTATATAGTGCCTTTCTCGCATATTCAGCTCGAGATCTTGATCAGCTAGAAAGTTGCTGTCTTCGGCAAAGTTGTTTAGGGGGTCAAGACTTTTTGACTGGTAGACAGTAGTTAAGAATTATCTCACCACGTGGCAAGGTTTTCGCTGAGATCCAGCAAAATAAAATACCGAGCTGCTCGGTGGTGCCCATCTCGGAAAAAAAAAATTCTAAGTGTGTAGGTACATCCAAAGTCATAAAGATAAGGCCTGATAAAGGGTGTCCACGATGAAATTGCCACACACAAAATTGATTCGCAAAATTCGAGTTTTCATCCGATTGCCATCAAATTTTCAGGGATTGAGAAATAACTATTAAACTTCATTTTACCATTTTACTCGTATTTTATTTACAGTCCATACGCAAATGCCCGCACCTTGGCCTTAACCCCGGCCATAAGATTCTGCACAACCTGTGAATCAACCGTTTTTTGCATGTAAACCCATACTTTCTTCAGTTCCTCGACTGTCTTCACTACCTTAGGTCGTTTAAGAAGGTGCTGCTTCATAATCGCCCAGTACTTCTCGATGGGGCGGTGCTCCGGAGTGTTGGGAGGGTTGAACATTTTCGGTACGAAATTGACCCTATTGTCCGCATACCACTTCAGCACGTCCTTGGAGTAGTGGCATGAGGCCAAATCCGGCCAGAAGATTGTTGGGACGTTGTGGGCCTTCAGGAGAGGAAGCAGCCGCTTCTGGAGGCACTCTTTTATGTACACCTGTCCGTTCATCGTGTCCTGGGTCACGAAAGGTGCACTCCGCTTCCCGCACGTGCAGATGGCTTGCCAAACCAGGAATTTCTTCGCAAATTTGGACATCTTCTGAGTGCGGACATGCTCCGGACCGCTGAACTTATCGTTGGCCGTGAAAAACAGGTTGCCGGGGATCTGTTTGAAGTCGGCCTTCACATATGTTTCGTCGTCCATGATGCAGCATTCAACTTTCGTCAGCATGTTGAGGTACAACTTCCTGGCACGGGTTTTGGCAGACTTGTTCTGCTTCTCGTCGCGATTAGGGGCCTTTTGTACCTTGAACGTTCGAAGCCCAGCCTTAGTTTTGGCCTTCTGGACAAAACTTCGGCTTAGGTGCAGCTTCTTAGCCACATCCCTAACGGAGGCGTTCGGATTTCGGTTGAAGGCCCTAACTACGCGGTTGTGATTTTTGGTGTTGTACGGAATACTTTTTCCTTCACTTCTGGGCTTCCGATTGGTGGTCAACCGTTCCTCGAACCGCTTAATCACTCGCGACACCGTGGAATTCGCGATTCCCAACGTTTTAGCGATGGAACGATGCGAGAGATCCTTGTTCTCGTGATGAATGCGCAAGATTTTATCACGCACGAGCTGTTCTTTCGACTCCATTTCCGCGAGTTTTGATCACAGGACTTTAAAACTTGCAGGATGTAAATAATGCACTATGAACTAAATCCCCCCAAATTTTCATTAAATTCTACCCAACGGTTAAAAAATTAGAGCAATTTCATAGTGTGGCAATTTCATCGTGGACACCCTTTAATATAAAATTATCATCTCTTTCATTATACCGCTATTCCTACGCTGCTAGGAGTGTGACGTCGAATTTATTGTTACATACACCTTATCCTAAATTTAAACGAGAAGAATCTACTCAATTCGTCTGAAATGTGTAATGTAATGTAAAATGTACAAAATATATACACACGAGTTAGCCAGTCGAGCCATAGGACTATCTCAGTCGTGAGATTGTTTTACACAGTTGTCTGGAGAAATTTCCAAAAGCGTAGTTCTCTCAGCGCTGTGTAACCTACATCAAATTTTTGATCTCCTAAGGTTATTTGAATAGCATGAATTGTACAGCATAAGGATTCTACTACTACTTTTAATTTCAAATATATTTTTTTCAGCTCAATTCTGTATTTTTATTTTATGATATTTGATATGCGAGAATTGCTCGCCAAGTTTTGAGAAATTTCTGAACTACTTTACGCATACGCATACGCGAGAATTGTACACGTTTACCAGCGCCACGTGGTGAGAAAATTCTGGGCTACTGTCCACCAGCCAAAAATTTTTAACCCCCCTGAACAAGTACATCCTGCCCAATACAGTAACTTTCTATCTGCTCAGGATTTTGAGCTATTGTATATGAGAGAATTGCATGTGTATACTAGCACCGCGTAGTGAGAAAATTCTGAACAACTGTCCACCAACGAAAAGATCTTGACTTCCTGAACAACTTTGCCAAAG
Source organism: Ochlerotatus camptorhynchus (assembly GCF_037179485.1). Lineage (NCBI taxonomy): Eukaryota > Metazoa > Arthropoda > Insecta > Diptera > Culicidae > Ochlerotatus > Ochlerotatus camptorhynchus. Next base: position 284,572 of record NW_027040775.1, on the reverse strand, counting down.
ACATTTACTCTCTATCTGGTCAGGATGTATCACATGCGAGAACTTAACATGTATACGAGCGCTACCTAGTGAGAAGATTCTGAACTACTGTTCACCAGCAAAAAGTTTATGATCTCATGAACAGCTTTGCCGAAGACAGTAATTTTCTATCTAATCAGGGTCTCGAGATATTAAATAAGAGAATCTCACGTGTACACAGGCGCTGCGTAGTGAGAAAATTCTGCACTACTGTCCACCTGTGAAAAAGCCTTGACCTCCTGAACAACTATGCCCAAGACAGTACCTTTCTAAATGGTTGGGAACTCGAGCTGTTGTATATGCACTTTCAGTCACAACTGTTTTTTTTTTGTCGCAAATCATTTAGACCAATTATATTATCTTCAATTTGGATACATAAAATCTGGAATTCTTCCGCATTCAGTATTTTTAAATAAAATATAACTTTTTCATAGGAGGTGGCCCGGTGTAGTGGTTAACATACCTCTCACGACAAAATCGCGAGTTCAAATGTCATCCCCTGACAAGTCACGAATGGACCAACGGTATTAAAGTGACTATTATAATAATTATTATTATAATAATACAGTCACCCCAGTAGTAACCATTAAGGGTCAGTCATTTCTGCATGTTAATCAAATGGAAGTGGCCCATAATTGTGGGCGGCTCATAATGCTGGGCCGACTGTAATAACAATATATATGTATGATGTATGATAATTGTCTACCACTCATTGTAGCACGGAAACTAAGTCCGATAGCAGTGGGTGCTCCTCACTGTTTGATTTGATCAAACTTAATAACCTCTGATTGTCCTCAACATGTCACTGTATGAAGGGCTTTGGTGGAGGTAATTCACCTATACGCCTCCACGGGATGATAGAGAATCTCCTTCCGAAACAAACGAGCCGTCCGACAGAAGGATACCCCAATGAGTTTTGTCGGATTAACAACATTGCCCAGGCTACGCCACCCAGCTGTGTCCATGTTTCAGCTGGTAGTCGTTTGTAATCATATGAGTCGTGCTAGTCGTTTGTAATCATATGACTCACTACTTCAAACTAGGGGAACAGGACTTTGCAGCCTTGTTGATAGTGACAAGACTCGGCTTTGTCTACCGAAGATGATCTTGAAACAAGGAAAAAAATGAGTTAGTTGTCTTCATCTATGTGATTCCTAATCTTCTATTCGTTGTTCCCTAGTTTGAAGTGGTTATGACTAGGGTTCTGATGCATGGTTATTATCGGTGTCATAACTTGTTTTTTGTTGCTAAGGAATCCAATTTTGACTGACAAAGGGGCGTGCCTTTGGAGGGTGTTTTAACACTCCGAAGAGTATAAATAGCGGGACCTTTCAATTAGAGTCGGATTCTTGCGATAAATGCAAGAGTGGCAGCTGTAAAAAATCGAATACTTCATCATTTCTCAATAGTGATGGAGTAATACGACATGCACTAAACTAAGGACACGGGATATACTACAATAGATCAATTTACTGGTCGCAGTAGTGTTAGGTTCCGAACAGAGGAAAAAAAACTCTCCTTCCAGGTTGACTCACCATTTTGTAGCCCAGGGGTAACTGCAATAACAATAATACTAAAACTTCTTTATAAAAAGAAATACAGATTTTTTTTACAAAATATGCAAAAGAAGCTTCACAAGTCTCTCGAAAATGACTTTCATGAAAAAATTTGAAATAGAAAAGTTACAGGCAACCTACGGTTTTCTTCAGTTTTGTTTTGTGATTGGAAGCCTTAAATAGCTTACAAAAATTGATTTAAGTTACAACAATATTACTTATACTGAATAACATGTTGTCTCCCCTATTTGGAGCTGTGAGTCTTGGGATTCGGCTAAAATTAGCTAGTAGCACCTAAATTTAAGCATTTTCACATAATAATAGAATGAACCTACCCCAAAACAAATCGCATATACAAAGGATTTTTGTATGATTTTTTTCACATTGTCTATGGATGCTTATTACGAGAAATGCAATCTTTGTTCTTATAATCCTATTTTTTCTAGAATATGTTTAATCGTACACAATTCTCATAAGCTAAAAAAAGGAGATCAAAAGTAGCCCTCGCCTGAAAGTCTAAATAATTAAAAAAAAAAACTAAACAAATGATTTAATAAAATATGCTTAAACATAAATTTTACACAATTATTTGAAAAGTCTTCTGACGACCATATTACTGATTCTGCATATGTTACGATTCGCCACAGATTCTGTACATGTGCTGTCACTGTTTAAGAATCTCACACACCCCGGTTGGGTGTACCCATACCGCTATGAGGGTCTTCTCTATAGTCTTTAGGGTGGGAAAAATTACCAGCTTCTTTTTTCTCAGTGTTCAGCTCGTATTTGTCACGAGCTGAACACTGAAAAAAAAGAAGCGGGTAATTTTTACCCACCCTGTAGACACAGGTGTTGTGCCAATTCTTGGTTGCATTGTAAATAAACGTGTAAAGATAGTTTGAATCCGATCACGTGTAGTGCCACAATGAAGCCAAGTTCATTACGTAGTGCAGTAATCGAGCTTTACACACAAGGAAATTCTTCGGCTTGTATCGATGTTGAAAATGCCAATACGAACTGTTTGAGATACAATAAAACGGTATGATGAGCTGGCATTTAAAGCAGAATATTTCGAGACATACGTTTTAGTGTATCGTCTTTTATCAAAATATATGTTAATTCAATATACCAGTAATAAAGTCAATATAATTATGGCTAAAACATTGAAAGTGGATAATTTGTCCTTATCCTGTATTTAGTACAGGCGTGGCTTACCAATGCTGCTTAAATAAAATTACCAGTTATGGCCCATGGAGTTTAAATTTAATAGTTCCACAACTTGTGCCACTGTATTTATAGAATAGTGCCATATGTGATTCCCTTGCCGTAACTGGTACACTTACCATATATGCTTTACATTCTCCCAATTGTGCTCGAGGAAATCGAAGAAAGGTTTTAAGTTCCAGTAACGGCGTAATACTTGTGAAAAAGAGTTACCTGTAAAACTTCTTCAAAGCGTAAAAAGATTTTTTTTTATCTCTATCGAGTGCAGACGATACCTCTTAAAATTAAAAATTCGAAACAATGCAGTGAAAGTAGTAATATCTAGTGAAAGAATTTTTTTTAATTTCTTTTTTTGTTAAATAAGTCCTTAAACCAAGTGGAAAAAATGGCCGAAAAAATACATTTTATTTTGTACCACTCGTTGGTTGTTTAACTTGCGAAATCGAATGGAAATGGTTTCATCCTTGGGAGAATACAGGAAGTAAGAGTTTTCTATTTTTTTTTATTTGCAAAAGGATTTTTTTAAAGAATATAAAGCAAAAAACTCAAACTTTCTGTATTTTCCTTAGGATGAAACCATTTCCATTCGATTTCACATGTTATTTAACTACAGAAATGATAGGATCTATATTTTTGATTAAGCGAATTTCTGTTTTACACAATTAAATGTATTTTTCACTCAATTTTTCCCAATTATGCAGTGGTTAAAAGAAACGGAGCAATATTACAGTTATGTACCTAAGAGTTTTTATTCTTATTTTTTTTTCATTGTTATTATTTGATATAGGATATATTACGGCGTCGGCACTCATTAACTGCTTTCGGCAACCAAAATTCAAACGTTAATTTCACTGTATTTTGCCAGATTTTTCTTTAAATTAAATATACAGGCTACGAAATGGGTCTGATTTCTAGTTGCCGATAATAGAACAGCTGGTTAACACGCAGTTCAAATGGCAAGGTTGCCCAAGAAAAATGAGGTTGTCGACAATAGTCACCTTCACCTGAGAAGTTTGGAGCGTTGTAAAATCGTTTTCAAACAGTTTTGGCCATTTCTGTCAATTAGAATGGATAAAGTAAATGTAAACAAACAAACACTTCATATGTGTGAAAATGCTAATAGAAGTTCGGACGCTGCTTAGATTGACGATAATACGTAAATTCCCCTACAAAAAATTCCACAGGATTGTTAATTTATTTTATGTTAATTTAATAAACATAAAAAAACATAATCAGTTTACGAACAACATACAAAATCTAGTGCATCAGTGTATAATTTTTCTTTTAACAAAAACTTCCATTGGCTGAAGCGGGAATTGAACCCTCACTTTTTAGCACATAAACAATCCGCCTAGATGACTGGTGAAGCATACAAATTAACGAATATTACCTTGTCAAATTCAAGAGCTATGTACTTATATAGTTGAATAAACTCAATATACTACTATTCCAACTATGTGGCAGTGTGTATCTTTAAAAAAATCTGGGGAAGTTTTCCGGTATGCTCATTCATCAATCATCATCAAGTATGCCTTCTTTGAAAATAGCGTGTGTAATGAACTCCCACTTGATACCTCTTTCGACAGTCAGCTGATGATAATATTTTCAAATGTGACCAATTGAACGTTATTCACCGCTTATCACTTCGAGCTCTATTACGGTCCTTCAAATGGACGTAGCTAACTTCATCGTTAGTATTTCCCTACTTAAATACACCCGTACCCGTATTTAAACACGCAAACTTCACTTCCTAGTTGGTAGTAGGTATACGGTGATGATGGTCTCAGCGGAAGCGAATACGCACATCTACCATAAATTAAGTTTTTTTTTCTTAAGGTAATTAAAGCTGCAACAAGATGAGAAAATTGTAAACATCTCAAACCAGGACAACTCCATATCTTGTTTTCTAGGGTATCGATGAGAGGGAAAAATTGCGGAAACATCGATAACGTACCCTCTGTCGTCGTCGTCGGTCGTCTGGATGAGGAGAAATAACCACTTTTCCTTGTGATTAATACAACTGAAATGAATTAGGTGAGTTTGCTATCTATAGCACTGCTGACTGCGTGATGATATACTTACTGGTTTTGGCGTACGCACTTTTGCTTTTTTTTTGCTCCGCTGATATCATACATAGAAAGAGAAAGAGGAATGGGCTGTCGTCTTAATTATAGAAAAAAATGATGCAAAAACAAGTTTCCTTCTGGATTTTCACTCGCTCGTTAAAATCACCTTAAGAGCACGATGAGTGTCGCGTTTGCGATCATATTTTGCTGATCGGTTTTGCACTCGCAGATGCTTGGCGATGGCTTTTTTAATCCTTCTGAGATTAGATTAAATGATGACAGATGTCTAAACGTGGATTGGGAAGATATATTTCAAGAATGAATTTTCAAAAAGTCGTATTTGCTTTGTGAATAAACGTCAAATTGTCGAAAGTCTTACATCCATTTGAAAATTCACCCTTTATATTTTTTCCACGGCATTATTTTTTGAGGCCTTCCTAAAGCTCAGTAAGTAAAGGCGCAGCTACAGTGCATGCCGATTTTCATACCAAATTGACAACTTCGACATGTTGTAACTTTGTTCTCTTAAGATCAATTGAGTTCGCCACAGAACTACAAATATGTTCAATTTTACGATTAAAAATACCAAATTTTTTGTAGCACCTGCCGGAAAGTGGTACTAGGTAAAATTGTTTGAAATAAAAGCAGTTTTTGATTTGAAAATTTATGTACTGCAAATATTATAAACATTTTTAACTGTTATGTACATTTTTAAATTGGGTGGGGATTGTTTGAATTAAGAAATGTAAATTTAAAATCTCAAAATTGAGCTGAAATGCAAATTATTAAAACTTCTATTTTTTCGAACAATTTTACCTAGTAACGGGTGATAACTAAAAAATGAGAATAGCTTCAACTCAAACCAAACGACAAATGTTCACAAAATAGAGACAGCTTATGGAAATTAATGCTCTCTCTACACAAAACTATAGAATTTTTAATTTCGTTTTTACATGCTCATTTGTGTTCAAAATGGCATAAAAACAAGAAGCACTTCGTGAGCGCATTGTACAGTTCTTCAAAACACACGAAAATTGAGGGAAAAAGTTTACGGTGGATCATTTCAAATCAGGGAATATACCAATTTCTACTGTTTTTAGTATTCTGGCATCCTTGCCACAGTTCGGAAGAAGAGTAGTGTAAAACCAGCCAAAATAATGAACAAAAAAGGACTTCGATCGCTACACAATACGTTCAACAACAAAGATTCGATAAATCAGCGGGAAGCCGCAAAAAAGTTCAAGTGCACGAAACCTCATAATTGTAAAACGTTGAAAATGATAGGAATAGTTTGTCGAAAGAAATCAAGAGCTCCAGAATACACTGATCAACAAATTTCGAACGTAAAACCCCAATGCCGTTGAATGACAAAAAATTACTCAGGAAAATGTATCGTTTTGGATGATGAAAGTTACTCTCTCAAAATTTCACATTCCTGGAAATGATCGATATTATTCAGATAATAGTTGTACAACATCTTCAAATGTAAGATTCCAGTTCAAACACAAGTTAGAACAGCAAGTGGTGCTGAATATCGCCATATCGGAGAGAGGAATTTCTAAGCCATGGTTCAAGCCTAGTGGTTTGGCTATCAAACCAAGAAGTGTACCAAAATCAATGTTTGAAGAAAATATTGATTCCATTTCTTCAAAAATATCACGCAGATGGAAACTACGTGTTTTGGCCGGATAAAGCATCATCGCATTATGCTAAGAAAACACTAACCTTCTTGGAAAATCAAAATATCCCGTATGTACCAACCGCAATCCAACAAACTTGCCACAGTGTCGCCCAATATTTTTGTTCCTTGGTGTACAAAAATATTTGTAGGGCCAAGAATTGAAATCAGTTGATAAACCGAATCAAAAGTTGCATTCGTAAAATCGATTTAAATGCTGTACAACGCTCATATTCTCACATCATGACAAAGCTAACAAACAGCTGATAACGGACCTTATTCAAATGTTTTTTTTTTGTTGAAACGTAGCTTCATTTGAAATAAATCACTTTTTCTTTTCTTAAAACATGTGTTTTTTCATGAGCCCAAATGACATTTTTTATTTTTTAGTTATCACCCGTTATGTCACATTCCGGCAGGTGCTTCCAAAGTTGTCAATTTTGTAGGAAAATCGTCATGCGCTGCTATTATATTGAACAACACTGTATATAGCACGACCATGCTGGAGGTACCTGTTTTCGATTCGGGTCGACAATTATATCGAGTTCCCTGGGCATACTACTATAGGAATACTACACAATAATAATAATGCAACGATGGTATAGGCTTAGAATGCTCTCCATTAACAACTGGGCAAGTGCTCAAAGAACACTAAGTTAAGAGCCAGCATAAAGTCACAGTAGGGACGTAATACAGTCAAAGAAGAGAGAATTTAATAGCTTGGTTATCGGGAATCTATATTATCATATTCCTATTCGCGAATTGGAATCTTCCTGCGCTTCCCACTGTTGCTGGAATCAGAGAAGAGAAGAACAAACAACGCTTTCAAAGAACGTGAAATAAAATAACGTTGAGTCACCAGAATCCAGTTTGTTCAAGGTCACATAACACATCTTCTCTGCTGTCTGGCAGTGCACACCACTGGCAGCGCAGCGGTGGTGGCGGTCGTCCGAACATAGGCATAAGAACAAGCACAAGCTGAGTTACAAGTGATCGGCACATATATTATCGGTCGCCCAGGGTGTGTGTTATGAAGCGCAGAGGATCGTTTCTTTTCCTCCCAGTCGGCAAAAGCAGTCTAGCAACTCGATTCCGGTTTCACACCATTGGTGTATCGATTTCATTGATGAAGCGTTCTGTTTATTCTGCTGAGTTGGTTTCACTCGTGAAATCTAGTGATGTAGGTAAATATTTTCACTAATCTCCTGGCTCTTGTGTTTGATACCGAATTTTTTATGAGATAAGATTTTTTATATTTTTGAAGTTTGACTCACTTAAATTTTATTAATAAAGTACAAGACTTTCAGTTGATTAATAATATCAAAAATTATAATATGGGAAGATGCATAAATGACGTACCACGTTAGAGTGACCAGCCATGTAGAAAAATATACTGCAAGGGGGAGGGGGGCAAAGTTGGGGATTCATGAAACGTAATTAAACTTTAACATTTGAGAAAGCAGTGTATTTTATTCCATTTCTCTAATCATTAATTCAAGTGGTGCCTTCGTTTATCTTGTTAGTAGAGGTGCGTTGAAAAACTGTTCAGTCAAATAATACTTTAGCAAAATATTTACTCGCATTCAAATAACATTAAAAAATAGGAATTCAGTATGGCTTATCAAATGGATTTTATCCATATAGGATTTTATTACCTTTAGAATATATGTTCAGGAATACAATGTCTTCGAAATTTTAGAAAGTGTATTACATAATTCTCATTAGATGGCGCTAAAACGACAATCCTCAAATTGCACAATTTTAGATCTAGAATCATCAAACTTCTTATTGTTTGCTTTTACTTGACATCTCCGGCAGGTAGAAGGTTACTGCATTCAACAATGTTGTTCAGATGAACAAGATATATTGAATGGTGGACAGCTTAGTCGTGTAATGTATTTTTTTTTTTGCTTTTTTAGAAATGCAAAGTAAATATGCCACACAAAAACTTCTTCCATTTGTACTTCAAATAGCTGTTTCGTTGTTGTGAAGTAACAATGAAAGTTCAAAATCAATATCGCGAAAACTAGATGTCATACATAGAGTAAATGACGCCCCGTAACGTGGGTAGATCACCTTTTCGTGGTACGTTACGGGATGTAAGATCTACCACCGATTCCTAGTCCTGACTTCTTCAAACTAGGGGAACAGGATTTTTCAGTAATCAAAGGAACACATCTTAGTCCTTGTTACTTTTTATGCCTTGTTGATAGTAATAAGTCCTCGGGTTGCCTGGACCGAGGATGATCTTGAAACAAGGAAAAAATGAGTTAGTTAGTCTTCACCTATGTGATTCCTAATCTTCTAATCGTTGTTCCCTAGTTTGATGTGGTTAAGACTAGGGTTCTGATGCATGGTCATTATCGGTGTCATAGCTTGTTTTTGTTGTTAAGGAATCCAATTTTGACTACAAAGGGGCGCGCCTTTGGAGGGTGTTCCAACTCCGAAGGGTATAAATAGCGGAACCTTTCAGTTAGAATCGATTCCTTGCGATGAAGGCAAGAATGACAACTGTATCAAAACCGAATACTTCATCATTTCTCAATAGTGATGGAGTAATACGACATGCACTAAACTAAGGACACAGGATATACTACAATAGATCAAATTACTGGTCGCAGTGGTGTTATGTCCCGAACAGAGGAAAAAAAATAGAGTAAATGACGGCTTTGGCAATACCTTTTACCTATTATTGTCAGAAGGGGTAAACAGCATCCTTGAGCTCTTAATTTTTGCATGAGGGTACATCATGTATCAGAGCATCGATTAGCCAAAGTTAAGCGCTCAAGGACTTTGTTAATTGTCGGCGGAGTACTCTGGTACCCAGCTCCCATTTGAATAAAACGATGTAGAAAAAAGCAAAGAAAATGTCAAGCACATAAGCGTTAATCCCCTTGATGATATTAGGTGAAGGTATTGCAGAAGCCGTCAACTACCCTATGAACCGTAAACAAATGAAAAAAAAAATCAATGCAGAAATAATTCAAAATGCACGAAAATCCATCGCTAAGTCCATCATCATCGTGTACACTTTGTCCAGGCCGTACTCGTCATGGACGAACCATGGCAAAGGGGTAACGACAAGTTAGCTACAGGCTCAATACCAACAACGTATACGAGACAGCGAGAAACAGAGATAAAGACTGAGGAGGGTACCGAGTAAACATAAAGTGAAATTTCATAGCCGCATTGTTTAAACAAAATTGCTGTTTCTGTTGTTGGGGACAGAATACGGTACCTTTCGTCACATCATAACAGTTCCTATTCAAATTGTAACCGAACACACCCGGCCGACATATGCATGTGGACAATGCTAAATAGCAAAAATAGTGTGGCCCAGGTTTGTTGAGCTGAAGTTTGAGTGAAGCATTTTTGAGCGATTTCCCTCACGCGATATGCCTGTAAAATTCCAAACAGGTACACTACCGACCGCTGGAATCGGTTGTTGTGCAGTTCTTGTTGTGTTTTTTTTTTGTTTTCTCCTAAAAGTTTATTATTCCGAGCGTAGTAGTAGGTATGCAACACATCTCTCGTGTCGTAAGATTAATCAACAGTGTAACCTTTTTGTTTCCCTTTTGCGAAGTTCGTTAAACCTCAGTGGTTGAATGTTTTTGCATTCGCTGCAAAAAATCGCAAAACAGCGTTGTTGGCAGGGAGAAGTTCGAAGCTCTGACGTTTCATCACCGAGTCCGATCAACTCTCTTGGCTTATGCTCAATGAGATAATTGTTGTCTGCGTCGTGATAATTCGCTTGCTTTTACTAAGCGTTGAACTAAGAGCAACCTGTTTCTGCATGATGCAGTGGCTTGCTTCCCCTACTCTAGAAATACTCTTCATTATTTTTACGCATCCAACACGGTCGTTCTGGTGCCGTTTTTCATCATTTGTGGTGTCTGGTTACTTTTCTATTAACAAGAGCGAGAAATACTTTGCTCATTGAAGGCAAGCATTACTGCATGCCATTGATGCCATGCCATACATTTAGACGCACCGAAACGCTAGAGATGAGTGATCTCTAACGTGGATATCTACATCTGTTTCGTTTGGGTGGTACTATTGTAAATTATGCATATCTAAAATGATCAGGAGACGATCGCTTTTATCGCGAATCACTGAAGCAAAGCCGCAGAAAGTTAATTAGACAATTATCTCAATTCAATTCCGACTGAAGGGGGGTGCTTTTGGCGATGATAAGCTGGCTATGATATTGCACTCTTTTTAAAAATATCTATTCGAGGTTTATTTGTAACTTGCTTCAATCGTTATTACATTCGTCCGGAAGAAGTAGTTATGTACTAATGAATGATACCATATAGCAGTACCATTTCACTTCGAGGAAAACGCACCTCAGTAGTGAAAAATGTAGTTAAATTGAAATTGGTTAACTATAAAACAAACAGATTGATAATAATACTCATAACACTCGCTTAGAAATCTTGAAATTTCCTATGTCAGCTGATCTTAAATCAACAATCAATAATTCTTTCAACAATTACGGATTCTGCAAATATTTAATACGTTGTTACTATTGTTCCGCGAACGTATTTTCTGCAAATATTATGGATGTTTTTAAAGCAGTTGCGCCTAAATGTAGGCATTTTTTATGTATCGCTGGTAATTTAATTTCACAGAAAATCATTAATTTCTAACATTGGAAACATTTTAACAAATAAAAAAATAAGTTTATTAACACTAAGTTCAATGAAAAATGTTATTTTCAAGTTAAGGACAACATGGAAAGATTGAACCTATGATTCGTATGTTTGAAAACTGATATTGAAAGCTATTGAACGTCAATTAAATAAAATTGAAAATTATTCAGAAAAATCTAGTATTTTGTAAATGAAAAAACTCCGTCAAAGTTACCATTGGAGTCTTATAATAAAAAGATATCAAGAATTTTACCCCAGTAATCAATTTTCCCTGCATCACAGTAGTTACATTTTTTCATTTTTTTTTTGTGGCAAAATATAGATTTCATATCTTTATTTGATTTTGTTCTGATTTTTGAAAACAAATTCAATTTGTTTCTTATCTAGATGATATAAGAAAAAAATACGATTGCGCATCTGAAATTCATTAATGGTTAACATCCGTACCTCTCACGCCAATGTCACGAGTTCAAATCTCATCCCCGAACAACACAGCAAAAAATAAATTTTAATATTACTTAATTACACTTCAATCATGTCGAAAATCTCATGTAATTTTGATGGCCACAAAAATAAACAAATGCAGTAAAAGCAGCGTAGTGTCAGTTCATGCACTGTATTAATGATAATTTAATCCTTTTTGGCAAGTAATATTACACCATATTTTCGACACGATTGAAGTGCATCCACTTTGATGTGATATTAAAATTATTTTTTTACTATGAAGTTACGAATGAATGAAAGTGACTATAGAGCATTTCCATGTCAAATAGTCAATTGGTTGGGCATGACTCTCTTCGATTTGAATGAAGCTTTGCACATATGTTGGTTCCTACCCAAGGTGGCATTTCCCATTAAAAATTGTCATTTTTTCCGGACATTTTTTTATAATCTGATTTGATCAAAATGACGTCAGAAAAGCAGTTGTTGGTAATAAAGACCATATTCGTCGAAAAATATACACTGAGAAAAATCACTGTAGGGAATCCCATAAGACATAATTGGAATACACCATAATAGGAACGTATAGCCATAACTAGTATGGCTACCCTAACCATGTTAATTTGATCAAGTTGTGGATGTTGTAGTGTTGGATGGTAAAATGCTTAAAAGTAGTTTTTATTATATTTTTTTACTTACACAAATTTTTAAAACATAAAATGTAAAATGATGCCAAAATGTATCATTTTTAATGAACTAGTGCATGTAATAATTTTTACTAAGTTCACCCGTTCTAATGTTATTCACGATATTCAGCTACAAAATATATTTTTCTTGATTGCATATTACATAATAAATAATAAATAATTGAAAATGCAAAATATGATTATGTTTAAAAAATTGATAAAACAAAACGAAAATAAATTAAAAAATCTTTGCAGCATTTTACCATCCAACACTTTGCATCAAATTTCAGGGCATAACTTTAGAGTTCTCCATTTAAAAAAAATAAAACCAAAGGGGGGTTTGAAGGGGAGGTAGGTTGTGTTGAAAAAAATAACTTTTTTACTCTAAAATATATATTTTGCAGCGATTTTTTTCTCAGTGTTTATTTTTTTCGGATAGGCCATATTATTATTATCTACAGCTTATTCTCAAACGTAATTTTGATCAAATGTACCATTGTCAGGACATGTTTTTTTGAATAAATAAAATCCATTTTGCTAGCCCCATTCATATGGTTCTTAGTATAAATTTCGCTGGATCTGGTCAACCACGGAGTAGCAACTACGAATTGTTTGCGCATGCTCATGCTCAACTTGAACTCAGCCAGTGGGCAGGTAATCTCGTTTTCAAGTTCAAAGTTTGACTTTATGCTTTATTAAAAAGCGTTTTTTCTTTGTTATTATGTAAAATTTCCCAAAATACCGATATTACGTTGATGTTTTATCGATATCGGGTTAAAAGATATCGGATATCGTATCGATAAATATTACCCGATAATATCGATATCTGCTCTGCCCTTGTAAAATCAGAACCTGTTGCACGTTTCAGAAGCATATCGACGCCGTAATTGCGGTCAATGGCAATTCAATCATTTGATTAGATTAACCTAGTTTCATAGTATGCGTGGTAATGTTTACTCAAAAATCTGATAAAGTAAACATAGAGGTGTAAATCAGCATTCTAAGTATGTATGTTCTTCCGTGGATCACAAAGATATACGGACTGGCTCCAAATGTTGTCATTAAAAAGATACACCATGACAATTCAGGTTCGATAATCTGTTTGAATTATTCTATGTCGCGCGTTTTGTTCTAAATTAAAAAAAAAAAAAAAACGCCTCACACATCCAAACAAACACGCCCCAAACACTGTTTCTTGCACTATATTTTTTTATATTCTATATTTTTATATTAATTCATAGAACAAACAATATCACGCATACGGTGCTCAACAATAAGAATAACAATGTTATAAATATACTACCAGAGCAGGGTGAGAGAAAATATTTATTCAATGTGTTGCATTATCATGTACTGAATCTTTTTAATAGAAATGACCTTTTTGCAGTGCATTTGCCTCGAGACTGAACTGGTTGCATTTTACTCCTTTTCCTCTTGGACTTCTATCCTCATCTGTTCGTCGTCAGCAGCTCCATGGTGATGGAAGCAACGGGTTAACTCATCCTTTTTTTTTTTGGTTTGTGGGTTTACTTGTCGTTGGTCGTGCGTGGTCATTCATGCACTTTCTAAATTATTTAGAAATTATTTGTTTTATAACAAAGGTATATACATCAAAATGCTATTACTCTCAAACCCTCAACGTCTGATATAGAAAAATGCTAAAACTGCTAAATGCTTAAATGCTATAATTTTGGTTTGATACAAGTTTAAATGGCATTTACGTTCTTAATTTAACCCTACATTATAAAATCAAAACGTTAAAAAACTGTCCTTTCCAGTGCCAGCAAAAGCGTTAGAACTTCTCTTGTATGTCTTTTCACTAAATCATCCTGCTTCACTCAGCACGTCTGAGTGTGTGTCACTTGAGTCCAATAAAAAGCGCAATTTATAATTGTTGAAGGTCTGCATGGCAGATCATTCACTGCAATTGTGTCTCTCTTCCATCCATCCGCCCGCCAGTAGTTGTCCGTTTGTGCGCGTTAGTGTCTTCCATAACGGCCGCTGCAAAATTCAATGATTAAAAAATACGTGACATTCCATCTATCGTCGGGTTGAGCTTCACGTCACATCGTCAAATATGCTTCCATAGCAGTAACACTCGTCGAGGAGTTAGCTTCGAGTTAAGTGATTATCAATGCACATCCATATGCATGCGCCTCACAAATAGTCAAGCCCCGTAATGAACGGTGCTGACCTTGAGAAATACCTAGCCTTTTTCCTCGATGATGGTGAGTAGCTGCCAGTAATATTAAAGTTGATTGTCTCTCACCTCCCGTTCATGGCAGCCAAAATGGTTTTCCATTAGCGGCTTCATACATCTACCACCACAACCAGTGCCGACAACGACACTGTCTTTGACATTGTTGTTTTGCTCAAATGTAGGACACTTGAGCACGCTTCGATTCCATTTCCAGGCACTTTGCTACCTTTACCAGCGACTGATGACTGCCAAGCGAGGTATTAATGGTTATGAAGTAGCTGTGATATATTGTTGTGTGCTTTCGTCGCTGGAAAACGATTAGAACAATTTTCATAATTTGCCTCTGCAAGCGTGCAAAAACGTTGCGTTAATAATCATAGTGCAGTTTATATTTTGTTCGATGTTCTAAAGCCTGTGGTCAGTTTCCCGATATATGTACGCGAAACTATGATGCTCTGTACTAGATAATCTTTTTCTTTCTTTAAAATTTCCATATTTGTTTGTTCACATTTGCTGATTTTTTTATAATTCTTTTTCAGGTAAGCATAACTAAACAAGTGTCCTTAATGAACGTAAGTAACGGTAAACTGAATGTTAGGGTGGATCAAGTTGGCATGGCTGATCAGAAATACCTGCTCCCCACTTCTCCTTCGATTAGTATTGAGGTCCTCAACAACTGCGCCAAATTTGAACGAAGTTGGCTACAATCTGGATTTGGGTGGAACTTTAAAATTTGTAAGGGAAACGCAAAGAAACTATTCATTTGTTTTTAAAAATTTCATATATTGATCAATTTTTAACCAAACCTAAAATTCAATATCTTAATATAGATCGAAAGAGCATTGTGAAACATCAAACCTTGAATCAAAAATTGGTGCAGGAATCTTTGGCCCTAACATAATTTTTTAGTGGCAATAGGTCATTGGCCAACGGTGTTTCAAGCAGAACCTGTTTTATCACACTGTTCAAAATTTATAAGAGGAGCCATCTATAACACAGACCATACAAGTACCTGCAAGATTTTTTTAATTAGTTTTTATGAAGTTTTTGTAATATTTGTTATGGATTTGGAATTAAAAAAAAATCTACAACATATTTTCGATACAGTCCTTATTGGAACACCTTTCTATGATTTTTTTTAAATTCCCTCAGGTAAGATGAACATCCAGCATAGTTCCAGATAAAAATACCAAAGGATATCAGTAGTTGACCCACACTACTGAATATCGTTTGGTATTTTTTTCCTGAAAACAGTGTGATAAAACAGGTTCTGCTTGAAACACCGTTGGCCAATGACCTATTGCCACTACAATTTTTATTCTAGGACCAAAGATTCCTACACCAATTTTTGGTCCAATGTTTGAGCCGTCCGTGAAGAATATACATTATTGAGCCATGATGATGATCTCCGACTTCCCAATATGTACGTGACGTTTGTCATACCTTGTAGGGAATATCATAGTTAACCTCAGGTGGCATCCAGTTTCCGTTCATAGTCATGACCGGGCGCATATAGTTAAATTTTACAAAATATGACAAGACATTTTTAGACCTTCAAAGCCCCAGAGCACTTTTTTACGCTTTTAAATACACGTATTCATGCAAAGGCAGTAGATTGACAATTACATCTAACGGTTTAGATGGAGCCCTGTGCCTCGCTCACGTTATAGTAATGCATGCAAGTCGTTGAAGTTTTGCACGTGCACAGAGGTTCAGAGTGATTTTCAGGGGGAAAAAAGTGCACTAAGATGAAGTTTAATCAAGTTTATGCTTTAAAAGAAGTTTTTAGGTAGATAAAAGCGCGATAAACCAATCCATAAAGTTTGCCTTACAGCAGATCTTATTTCAGCTAGATGCTTTTGATTTGGTGGGACTATTCTTTTAAATTTAGGTAAAGCATGTTTTACATTACGAATTATCCTATCATAATTTAAGCTTTATAGAGTCAACCTCATGAATTAGTTGAGGTCCTAGAGTACACTTATTTAGCATTTGTTATAATTTAATTTAATTTTAGCGCATTCTTCAAAGGAATGTAAGATTTGCATAAGCAAATCAAATTCCACATAGTTTTTAACAAATACATCAATATCGACAGCATAAGCAATAGTTTTAATAAATTTATCGTAGATAAGCATACTTGAAATACTGTAATTGATTTGTTTAAAAAGTAACTCTATGTGCAATACATTCAAAATCATGCTCAAACGGGATCGTTGGCGAACCGAGCAACTAATTTTGAACTCATTTATAAATAAACATTAATAAGCACCAAAGCAGTAGCAACATTCTAAAGATTTAATGAACTGCACAGTGTCTCTGGAAGAAAAACTTATTGAAAAAAATCAGTATTGCTGAAACACCCACCAAACGAAAACTTAGGGTCACATCTTGCATGTGAGACTAGGGTGGACATTTCTATCGGGTGGTCTAGAACAATTTTAATTTTTTTTCGTTTTTTCAGTGTAAATTACGTCCAACAATTAATTCTCTTGACCACTGATACCCAAAAAATGTATGGAACAAGTGTCAAACGAAAGATGGGCACCTAATATTTCGTTTGGTGGGTTTTTCAGCGGTACTGATTTTTTTTATAATAATTTTATCCGGTGACTGAATTAAACTATCAGGAAATTTAAAATGACTGAATACTTTAAACAGGTAAGCATGGTCAACTTCGTCGAATGCATTTTGGAGGCCTAAACTAACAAGAGTTCCTTTAAATTTGACTGACTCTTCAACACGCAAAATTATTCGTAGAATGTCATTCAGATTATCTATGCAAGAATGCTCGGGTTTACAAGCGATTTGTTCCGGTTCTAGCAGGTTCCAAGGTTACGATACGGATAGTACGGATACGATATGGATACGGATAGTAAAAAGTTTGTAGTCACAATTCAAGAAACTGATTGGCCTATATAGATCTAGTTCATTTTGCTCATTTGCAGTGTTTCATAAATTTCATCGTTATAGGTTCTATCAATTTTGTTTGCTGGTGAGCTGTTAAAAACTTTGTTACGTTATTTATTGGCTCTTCATTCAGATTCAGTACTGAAACGTTGTCATCCCCTTGAAATTGAAGAGAATAATAATCAAAAATGATATCTTTCAATCTGGATCAATCTCCTGTAATAAAATTTCCACCAAAAAACTTTAAATTGTTGGACTTTCCGTATCTTTGTATTTGCGTCGATACTTGGAAAATACTAATTCATTCCTCTTGAGTAAAGAAAAAGCTATTTAACTTACTGCAGTAGCGTTTTTCCTATCATTTTATACTTCCATCAAACGTGATTTTACTATCCGATACCTTTGTGATCCTCTTCGCCTAAGCGCAACCATAGTAATTCCCATACAAATTTCAAACTATTTGCGTGACGTCTAAACCTTCATCAATCTTTATCATTTTTTGCATATTTTGAGGTAATGAATAAAACCGGAAGGTGGCCTATAGGAAATCTAAAAAAAAAAAAAAAATCCAAATTAAGCCCCTAATGACATTGTCACCAAAAAATCGCTTAAGATAGTATGGCTCATGAAGATTTTTTTTAACCAGGGCTGTTATAGCTGGCTGAAATTGGACCGATTTAATTTGATGCCATTTGATCATTTGACAGATCTTTTATATAGAAGCATGACCATTAAAATTAATCCTTCTTGAAGCATCCATCATATGAAAACAGTTGACGTAGGGTTATCAACTGTACATTCAGTACAAAATCTGCATAGATGAAGTTATATGCTATTCCTTGAATATGTAGGGGAAATGGATGTAATATCGGCCTAAATGCCCCTAATTTGAGCCCATACATAAATTCAGCAATCGACTAAATTTTCAATAGCGACCAAAAATATCCAATAGTACCGTCTCAATGACAAGTTAATCTAGATAAAATTGATAAATAGGCCAACATTAGAGCCATTTCCGCTATTTAAATAATAATAAACCTACTATTACCAATGCATCAATTGGAACTAAACCACGAATAGAAACTTGAATATGCCCTCCTTCCGGACTCCCCAAACCCTTTTAAAACTCTCTGCAACGTTAAGGGGTCTCCTTTTCTGGCTCCCAGAAATGAACCAACCTACGGCTGTTAGTCTATTAAATAAAGAAAACCAACCCTCCAATAATTCTCCGAAGCTGGTGCATCAGCGACATAAACAAAGTAATGCAGAAAGTTTTTATCGTAGTTTTAGTATTTTTAAACATTTTATCGATATCATCCTGGCAAAAAGTCAACCTAAAACAGCAGCAAGAATCGGTCAATCGGTTTTATTTTTAGTTCAATTTTGTTTATGATAAGATAGATACCCTATGTATATTGAGTCTCCATGCACAATTATAGGAACCTAACGCTTCTAACGTACCGCAACTATAGGAGCGTTTCCTCTACAAAAATTTAAGCATGTAAATCTTCTTGATAAACTGATTTTTTTTAAATTTTCCCAGTATTTTTAGAAAAAACAAAACGTCAGAAAAAAAATATTTCTTTGGGGCGTAAGCTTCCAGTTAAAATAGCAAAAAACCTGTTGCCATTGTATTCATTCTGTCTTCTTCTTCTTCTTCTTCTTCTTCTTCTTCTTCGCATTTCAAGCTTATTGCTTACCGCATATTAGCTTATTGCACTCCCACAGTTATTAATTGTGAGCTTTCGAATTATAATCATATTCTATGCCCAGGGAAGTCGAGAAATTTTCCAACTCGAAAAATTCCTAGACGAGACCGGAAATCGATCCCAGCCAGCTGCGCCTTTACCGACTTAGCTAAAGGTGACCCGATTCCTTCTGCCATTTAACATAAGATGACGAGAGCTTTTTGCAATCTGAATTATGATTTCTTATTGTATTTGCCGACTGATAGTGAAAGTGTTGTATTGTATTATAACTATAATGGGTACTATAATATTTATTTTTAAGGATTGTTGTTTATTTTTTTTTTATTTCGCGGTCCCGGGGAGTTGATTTCCGGGAAATCTGGAAACCCTACTCTAAAAGAAAGGTTTTTACAAGTTGTTTTATTAACATACTATTTATTTATTTGAATTATATCGAACAAAAATCCAATTTTAAAACAATACAGTATAGTCTCTCATTAAAAAAACTAAAAAGGTTAGTCCAGTTCAGTTACTCAGATATTAGTATTTTCAAATAGGTGAGTTGAATATCGTGCACCACTGTAGTAGCCTTAGGTGTAAGATATATGTACCTATTACAGATTCCATCTGCAGCTACTAGTGTATAGAGTTGCGTGCCAATTATGATAATCATTTGTTGCTGGATTAAATTTGATTTCCTTATCCGGTAGCTACGCAAACATCGAGATTATTGAGTGTTTCTCTTTCTACAAATACGACAGCCTGATAAACTGGTGCGTCTGAAACGACAGTCACAACACTGCTGCAGTATCGAACGGTCAGTTGCTCTCATTTACGGTTATTAAATTCATTTTTCTTGCTTAATTATTTTCCGAATTCGTGCACGGCAATCAAATTGAGTCATTTCCAGTATAAATAATACGTCGTACGTGTGCGGAGAGAAGCTGTTGTTGGTTTTGTTTTCTCTATCATTCCTTTCAAGAACCGGGATGATTTACATTTCCATGATGCTTTTGGCCTATTCAAGATGAATAATCATTCGCCGTCCGTTTGAGTTCCTTCACCAGTGAGCGGCTATTAATAATTTGCAAGAGGACGTGCACAGGTTTTACAAATATGAATATCGATTGATTTGGTGGTTGAGAAACAACGCAGATCTCCCTTTGGGACTAGGCTGCTTCCAATATTGCCAAATGAAAACTCATTCAATGTTCGTAATTGGTTCAAGTATTGTTGCTATTTTCGACACGTTCTGTTGTTGAATTTGATTATAATTTAATTTAGCACAAGGAAACTGTTGTTTTTGACTCAGATATACCTTGCTTTACATTCAATTTACTTCGCTCTAAGAACTTTTAGTTTGTTATGTGTGAAATCGGTTTGAAATTCAATCAGTTATTGAGTTATAGCAATATTATGAAAATATAGGCGACTTACTGTAATATTTCTTTTGAAAATGTTATTATTGACTTATGCATACCCAACTGGAAATATAAGATTCTATTACAGATCTGCATGAAAAGTATGTAGAACTTATAATGTTTTACCGCATGAACAGATTTTGTAACATGGTCGTCGGATTTTTATTTAAAATAATTTTGTTAATTTTATATTAGCTGAATTTTTGAGAAAAGTTTGTTTTCCCAAATACACTGCTGCTAGAAAATAATCTCGGGAAGGTTTTGCACAAATATATTCATTCTGGGAAAAGTTGCTTGTACCCACTAAGATTATTTTACCGGTGATTTTTCACAGTTTTTTAACGAATATCTGTGAAAAATCGCAGAAAATCTGTGAAAAATCACCGGACTGTTTACCGAACGTTCAGCTGTTGAGATTTCGGTAAAATAATCTTAGTGTGTATGCCACAGTCCATTGTAAGAACTGCCATTACACGCAACACAAATTAATCTTATATACAATGTAGCAAGGTTGGATTTATTACATCCTCTACATATGTTTCATACAACAAGTGTAATGGCAGTTCTTGCAATGGACTGCAGCATGCCAGCAAGTTTTTCCTGAATGCATACTTTTGTATAAAACCTTCACAAGATGATTTTCTAGACGCAATGCATTTGGGGAAACAAAGTTTGTTCGAAAAATAAGCTAATATTAAAATAACAAAGTTATTTAAAAACGTTCCGGCGACCACATTATAGAATCTATTCTAGTTGCGAAACATTGTAATAGAAGCATTGCCCAGTTGGGTGTAGTGTTCCTATAATAGTGATTTTTTTTTTATTTATCTTTATTAAGGAGAGTTTCAGCCCTGGGCTGGTTCGTCTCCCAATAGTGAAATCTATTAGAAACCAATTATTATAGGAACCAAATTTATTAAATACCACAACTACTGGAACAGCATTCCTATTAAATAATCGAGGACGAGTTTCCGAAAAAAAAATGTACAAGTTAAACACAATGTAATATTTTACTAGCAAAATAGAGGTTCAAAGCTATAGATTAACGTATGAAAGTTATATGCACAACGTTTATTAATTTTTTTTATAAATAAATTGTCTTAGTTCCTCCACTAGTGGCTCATGGTGGGTGTCTTCTAATTTAACACAGCATTTACAATGAAAAATTGGACGAGTTCGGGGGAAATTAAACGTATATTTCTCATGAGCCAGGTAAGACAATAGTACTAAACTGGTGATCGGGTTTGGATTTGCGGAAAAACTACAAAGTTTGTTTGGAAAATGTATACAAAACAAAGCGAAACTATTCATTTGCTTGTCAAGCATTCAAAAGTTGCTCAATATTTACCAAACTTGAGACTTACATTGGAAAAACTATGCCAAACAACTTTGTTGAAGATTACAAATCAATTCGACTTCTGTGTAAAAAGTTATTATTTTCCTACTTTAATGAGCGGAGCACTAGGCCAAAAGTAAACAAAAATATTAACTTCTTGCGCAAAAGTGGAATACATTTGCTGTCTCGACAAAAAATCTCGGCATAGTTTTGCTAATCTAATTCTCAGGTTTGGTAAAAATTGAAAATTTTCAGAATTTTTTACATGCTCCGGTTCTTATACATTGTTCCATACCAACTTTAAAGTTCTCTCGCAAATCCAGATATTATCCAAATTCGTTCAAATTTGGAATAGTTGTTGGGGATCTCAATACAGATCGAAAGAGCAATGGGTTACACACACAATCTAGCTCGGGAAAATCTCGGCATTTTCCTGCTGTTATCTCTGGATAATATCTATTTATTAACTGACATTTCAGTAAAATCCTAAATTGTAAGCTGAGCATCGGAAATATTGTTAACTGAGCCCCGGAAAAAATATCGACTCTTCAAATCTCTGCAACAAAAATTAAATGTGTATATACTGCAATCGGGAGTTTCTAACAGTTCTACTTTTATACAGTTCTAGGTTGTTCCCACAGAAACCCACCTGCTTGCTCCATTGATGATGGTAGCATTCCTGGTGGTACGTATTCAATTTTTGCTCATTTATTTGCCATTTGCAGCATACCATCGCGCTCGATGCGATCGCATGTGCAATGGGGAGACACATTGTATGAATACGATCATAAATTTAGTCGTAAGGCAACCACTACTTGTTGGCTGCACCACCGCTCAGCCTTGTTATTATTTTGCATTACTACTACTGCTGCAGCTTCGCAGATAGAGATCAAGTACTCTCATCTCAAACCCAATGGCGAAATATTAACCACGTTGTCTGTCTCTATCGTTGGACTTCATAGTTCAATTGATTTGGAGGCTTCCATAAACGCGTATCTATTGAACAAAAGTAGTATTTTATCTTACATAAGTAGGTATTTTACTAAATTATTTACCATCAGTGTCTTGAAAGTAAACATCGCATATTTGATAAAGTGAACAACCCTAGCAAACTTATTCCATAATTGCGGTATGAAAAGCAAAAAAAAAAAAAACGTCAGACAGGTTGTTTTGTTTGTTGCTATAAACGAATGTGCGATGTTTGATCCGCGTGAGATCTGATGAAGTAATGGACTTATGTGTGTCTGAGAGACCTGAATTGTTGTCACTGCCACTGTTGTTGTATAGAACAGGTTTTTTTTGCTATGGTGACAGGGGTTCTGTAGTACAAGCTGTCTGTTAATTACCCATGTGAACTTTGAAGCGCTGCAATGTGACTGGGTTAGAGTCACCTGTTTGTTTGGGGCCCATCGAGGTTGATCGTACCCATTAGTAGATGATGATGGTTGTGTTGTGCGGTTCGTTTATGTACACCAGTGACGGGAAAGCTGTGATCTATAGACTTGTAGAAGCCATTTTCATGGAAACGTGGAGCTGTGAATAGAGAAGTATCAGCGCCTTCTGTAATAGTGAGCGTGTAAAATACAATTTACGTAATCTTCGATTTGACACCTATGAAAAACAATATTTGCATTTGCGTGACATGTGGACGATGTTTCCGGAGAAGTTAAGTGCTGTTTGACACATTTTTGGAAATTTCCAAATTGTTGGATATTTTAAGATGTATGAAAGTCAATGTTTTTTAGTTGAATGTCGAGGGTTCATAATCTAAATGATTACAGCTGTTGATTAGATTATAAAATCCAACATAAGGCATATCAACATATTAACCTTGTTCTAGTATTTATTGTTCATTTCACACCACAGTAGATTCCTGCGCTTAAAATAATCTTTCCGATTTTGTTTTGCTCATGCTAGCGTGTCGAAATTGTAAAATGAGCGCTGCATTCCATTAAAAATGGTATATTTTATTTATTGTTTTTTCGTTTCGAAACTTTTTTATATTTTAAGGCTGAGGGCCATTTTTGCATTCTAATGTCCATGTTAGGTTTTTAAGCTAGGGAAAATGACGGCTTCAGACTGTTTTCGGCAAATACATTTTTTCCCTTGAGTTGTTTTCCGTCGATGCTGAGCACCAATGCTACCGACGCCAGGGAGGCAACTCCCACACCTGGACCCTACACATTGACCCATCAACTCATGAATCGGGGTCCAACGGCCACCCCCTTTTAATGCGTTAAAAATATGATTTTTTTTTTTGTAAAACAACAACAAAAACAACTAACGCATACGCTTTCAAGACATGACAATCAGGTTGAGGTTTAACACAACTTCAACATTATTGTAAGTTTTCAAACTTACAAACTTTTGAAATATTTCAGGAACTTCACATAAGTCTAGAGATAAAGGTATTTACGAGAATTATTTCAAAGCAGAACCGAGTTCTTCAATTGAGAGTTGCAGGGAAGCTCCGAAAACATCAAGTCAGATCAGACAATCAAAAGCAGTGTCGAGAAACTCAGGGAATTCCCGGGAACTTCAGCAAAGTTCTGATAGAATTTCTGGAGCGCATTAACAATTATATGAACATCTGGAAAATGTGAGAGTAATTTATTTATTTCCATTTCGTCAAGCCAGTGTAGACTACATACAATGATTATTACAATGTTTACTTACATACTATGCATTAATTCTATTCTGTTTTAGCTTAGTTTTTATTTGCTGCTTGGACATAGTGATGTCAATAGTTCCGCAATGCAAATTATATAGGCGCATCATTCGATTGATTGGGCTATTTTTTGCATAGTTTGTTCTGTACGATGTTTCTGAAAATAAATTCCGTGTTCTAAGATATCGACAAGGTGTGTAAAAATTTAATTGTGCGAGAATTTCTGCCGAATCTATGCGCATTGAAATAATGTCGTTGATGAAGAAAAGCATTGCAAATTGGCGGCGCTCCTTAAGTGTTTGTATATTGATGAGCATGCAGCGCGCTTCGTAAGATGGTAATGGAAATGCAGTCCAATTCAATTTACGTAAAGCATATAAAAGGAATTGTTTTTGGACAGATTCTATGCGTTCTTCGTGTATGGAAATGTATGGATTCCATACTAGGTGGCAGTATTCCAGAATTGGCCTTACATGTGTGGTATATGATAGCTTAATAGTGTATGGGTCTTCGAAATTATGACTGAACCTTTTGATGAAGCCTAGCATTCTGTTTGCTTTACTAATGATCGTATTATAATGTTCTATAAAAGTTAGTTTGGAGTCTAGGATTACACCTAGATCTCTTACAATTTTACTTTTTTCTACTATTTGGTTGCCTAATGATATTTCAATATGCGGTGTTTCAATTTTTCTGCTAAATGCTATTGCAGTACATTTTTTTACGTTCAGTTGAAGTAGACTTTTACTACACCAGGTGTGGAATATATTGATTTCATTCTGGAATTCTTCTGCATCGCTAGAATTACTTATTTCCATAAAAAGCTTCATGTCGTCTGCATATACAAGCAATTTTATTTTTTAAGTATGTAGGAAATGTCGTTTATGTACAAAATAAAAAGAAGTGGGCCTAAATGAGAACCCTGGGGTACCCCAGAGGTGACTGAAATTGGCTCTGAAAGTTTATTTTGAAAGCGGACTATTTGTTTACGATGTGTTAGGTATGATTGAAGCCAATTCAAAAGTCCAGGCTTTATTCCTATTTTCTGCAATTTGAGGATTAATAATGGTATGTCGATGCGGTCAAATGCTTTACTGAAGTCGGTGTATAGCGCTTCAACGTGCTTGCCACTGTCCAACGCTTTAATAATGAAAGATACATATTCTAGAAGATTAGAGGTAGTTGAGCGACCTTTAAAAAGCCGTGCTGTTTACTTGTAATTAGATTTTTCACCTGCTGAAAAATATTGCCGTTTACGATTGATTCAAAAAGTTTTGGAATGCAAGAAATAATAGCAATTCCACGATAATTCCGAATGTCTGATTTTGCACCTGATTTGAAAATAGGTACTAAATAAGATGATTTCCAAATTCCAGGGAATTTTCCATTTTTCAGAGACATGTTGAAAAGACGCTCTAGAGGAAATGCGAGTTCTTGAGAAAGGTTTTTCAAAAATATGGGTGCGATGCCGTCAGGTCCATACCCTTTCGACGCGCTTAAGTTTTTTAGTGCATTGAGTACTTCATGTTGAGAAAGTTGGTTGACAGAGATGTTTTTAGAAATTTCAGGAATGAATGCAAAGAAATCGCGGTCACGATCTTCTTCGGAAAATGTGGTGTATACTTCTTGGAAGAAATTTGCAAAGAGATTGCAAATATCAGAAGAATTCTCACCTACATTTGCATCCAAATTCATTCGCGAAGGAAAATTGCTGCTTTTTAATTTCGTGTTTACATAATTAAAAAGTTCTTAGGACATGATTTGACTTCATTTTCGACTTTGCGGTTATAGTCCTCATATGCAGAGTTGGTGGCTGTATTTAATTGGTTGCATAAGTTGTGATAGTTTCGCAAATTGGTTTCAGTTTTTTCTTTTTTGTATAGTTTATGAGCTTTCTGTTTTTTATTCTTCAAATTTTTCAGTTGTGGATTGAACAATGCGCGTAGTTTATTGTTTTGTGTCTTCTTCTTTTTTTGATGGTACAGTTTCTAAAACTAGGCTTTGAAGAATTGAGTGAAATTTTTCTACTTCAGTATCTTTTCCTTCAATACTTATTAAATTTTGCCAATTTATTGTACATAGTCTACGTTTGGCTTCTTCGTTATTTGCTTTATGGTATTCCGGCACTTCCTCGTATTCCCAGTCGCTGGAGGAAGAAGAATTTTGTACGAAGATTGAGTATTCAATTGCTGTGTGAAGCACTTCATTTTTCCATAAAGGTGCTAATGATGTATCCACACAGAAGTCTTCAGTACAATTTGTAAATAAAAGGTCTAAATATGAGTTTTGTTGATTTTTTACATGGTTTATTTGATTAAGGGTGTTATATCTTGGAAACTTCAAGAACATCAACAAATTGCGAAAATGTTGTTCAGTTGATTAGAGAACAAAAACAAAGTTCCATCAATTAATAAAAATGCGAGAACTTTTAGCAAGCACCAAATTCCAGAGAACCTCTACGACATTTAGATACATTACATCAATTTCGAGAACTTCAAGCATAGAAAACTTCAGGAATGTCAAGATTAGTTCAGGGAAAATTAGTAACTTAAGGTAAAGTTTCGTGAGAAAAGTTGTGGGAACTTTAAGGCAATTCATCTAATTTCAGTAAAATTTCGGATTTTTATAAAAATACTGAGAATTTCAGTGCAGTCTAGAGAGCTGTAAAAAAATTCAGAAATCAGTTTTGATAAAATAAGAAAAGTCTAGACCCTCCCCTTGGCTAGTTTTTGCACCTTGCTGCTGGTGGGCGGGCTTAATTTCATGATTTATAGTGGAGTGTTGGAGACGGTAGGTTTATGGTCGGCGTTGCTGGCTCATGCCGCGATAGAATGGCGTCATGGGCAGGCAATGGAGATTACTAAGCTTCCCCTCTCTGATAAACCACTGCATGCGAGAACCAAAGATCTAGTCTAGCAGTGATAGTATCACACTTGTTACTCCGTTGATTGAGAGCCACGTCGTAGTACGCAGTCATCAGCAGTCAATGTTAATCTATGAACTAAACCCTACGTAAAATCGATCTTTCCTTATGTGGTATTGATGCATGTTTAACTTTTCGCGGCTGTCGGAATCAACGCGCCTACGTCTACGGAGCTTATGCAGAAGTGATTCGCAATGCGGTAGAGCTCACCAAAAGTTTTTTTTTTGAGCTTCTGTAGCATAGAATTTGTTTGGTACGGTCGCGAAATCTTGAAATGATTGATACGTGCGGTAAAATAACTAAATTGAAACAAAGCTGAACAGTAAAATAAGTAGAATATTTAGGGAGGAAACCAAAATTAATCAACTTGCCAACATAGGCTATCACATTTATTTTGGTGGCACTCTTTAAGTGATAATAAGCTGTGTTTTTCTCTACGGTTGTTTCGCGTGGCGTTCACAATTTGCGCGATTTTCGTATCTTACGTAATTTAGATGTTTAGCTCTAAACGGTTTTACTGACTCGAGGTCGTTCCTTAAGCGGTGTTGGTACAGGTTAAACCTTTGCCGACTGTCGGATTCAACGCGCCTACGTCTACGGAGCTTACGCAGAAGTGATACGCAATTCGGTAGAGCTTGTCAAACGCTTTTGAGCTTATGTAGTATAGAATTTGTTCGGTGCGGTCGCAAAATCTTGAAATGATTGATACGTTCTTTAAATTAACTAATTTGATACAAAGCTCAGTAGTAAATAAGTAGCATAGGGTTACGGTATGTAATGTGGGTCTAGTCCTTTCATTCGGCCTATCACGCAAATAAATAATTAATTAAGGAATATTACACAAAAAATAAGGAAAATATTGATCACTGATGGTTGATAAATGTGTACCACACACAAATCAATTTATATCACAACATTTCAATACATTTTCAGCTCTCGTAAGTAATAAAACTGGTTGAGAATATCACAATGTTCGGAGTTTTTAGCCGCCATGACTTATAAGGTTAAGATGGGAAGGTTGACTGACGATCATCAAATGGCCTGATTATGGCATTTATTGATTGGAATTACCTGATAATACACACTAGACGTAAAACTTACAGTTGCTGTTTGAATATTTTATGTTTATTTTAATTGTTTAACAACGTTTTCACAAGTAAAACATGGACCCAACTTTAGGGACACATTTCTTTTCTATGTTCCTAACTATGGCCCATGAAATTCATTTGACAGCATATAGCAATAAGAGTAACGTCAACAATGTTGTTTTGCATTTGGATGATAAGGAACGAACAGGAAGGGAGATTTTTTCTGCCAAACCTGTATAATGAACATCACAATGTTCTGATTTAGATATTCTGCGGTCAAAAGACGATAAGCGAAATTTTTAATTTTTAATTTTTAAATTGAGTGATTTAATGTAGTTTTCGTAAAATTTTCTCTAAGAAATGTTTTGAGGAATGAAGAGCATTAAGTTAACAGTGATAGTGATAAAAAAAAATACATCAGAAAACGTTACCAAGAGCGTTTTTTTGAGGATCAAACAAGATAGGACGAAGTTGCATCCATAAATAGACCCAATTTGGGGACAATAGACCCATATTACATACATTTCCCTCGTGAGTTATTGTCTTAAAAAAAGTAAGTTTTTCAACTTTTCGTGGTTTCTGATAGCAAACGACATGATAAGCATATCTAAGCATACCATTTAGCAGTAGAATATCGTTTGCAGGTAAATTCATTGATGAGTTATG
Organism: Ochlerotatus camptorhynchus; assembly: GCF_037179485.1. Lineage (NCBI taxonomy): Eukaryota > Metazoa > Arthropoda > Insecta > Diptera > Culicidae > Ochlerotatus > Ochlerotatus camptorhynchus. The sequence continues at coordinate 255,351 of NW_027040775.1, read as the reverse complement.
ATTAAAAACGTAATCGATGGCTGCATATTAGACCGAGGTTAGGGACGTATACCCTATCTAGGGAGGAAACCAAAATTAATCAACTTGCCAACATAGGCTATCACATTTATTTTGGTGGCACTCTTTAAATGATAATAAGCCTTTTTTTCTCGCTTCGGTGGTCTCGCACGGCTTTCGGAATTCGCGCGGTTTTCGTAACTTACATAATTTAGATATTTCGTTCAAAACGGATATACTTATTCAATCGATTTACTACGCGGATGTATCTACGCGCACACGTCACAGCATTTTTTCTATAACTATCTTGAAACAATACATACGGAATCCAGTGTTCAAGCGGCCAACATAGGCTAGTCCTTCTGCTGTATTGTCAAAGATAGAAGCAAAATTTATTGGGTCAAGTCTTGAAAACTAAGCTGTCAGTACCAAAAAAAAAAAAATAGTACTATGTGTCATTTCCTCAAAACCTCCCAATAACCGACCTCTTCAATCCCTTCCTTTTCCCATGGCTAATTCAGAGATTTAGCGGGAAATATTAGGAAATTTTCAGATTTTCATAGAACTTCAGAGATTGAGGTCTTCAATAAGTTCAGAAGCTCATGGCAGCTTCAACCTTTTAAAGACAGTTCAATTATTATTATTATTTATCTTTATTAGGGAGGCTTTCAGCCTTGGGCTGGTTCGCCTCCAATAACAGTTCAATTAAATTCAGGGCAGTACAACAAGCTTCATCAGAACTGCAGATGCTTTAGAAAAGTTTCCAGAACTTCAGGATACAATAGAGAACCTTAGAGCAGTTCCGTTAACATAAGAGATATTACATAAAGTTTTAAGAAGTTTCGACAAAGTCAGTGAATTGTTAAAACTTTAGAGAAGAGAAAAAGTTTAGCGAAGTTTAAAAATTTGATGAGATGCATTGTGAGTATCAGGCTAATTTCTCAAACTACAGAAGAACTTCAATGCAGTTTCATTAAATTCAGTTAGAAGAAGACCTCAGAATAGTAAATTCCATATCCAACGGAGATTTCTCATAAAAATTAACTTGGAGTTCTCCTCAGCATTCGCTTTATTATTATCCCGAAACTCTCATGGAGTTATTCTAGAAATTCACTTGGAACGCATCTCTGAATTCTTTAAAAAATATTCCATTGAAATATTCCTCAAAATGTCGTTGGACCTATCCTCCGAATTAAATTTTCTTTCGAATTTTCCTCGGAATTACCTCAGTAAGATTTTCTCCTCAGTAATAAACCCTTTATCAGAATTTTCATTGAATTCATTCATTTATTCTCAGATTTAATTGTAATCTTTTTTTAGCATCCTCCTCATCCCCTAAGATTCTCCAAAAAATTACCTGGACTTATAATTCGGATTCGTTTTCACCCACAAATTTCTTGAAATTAACATCAGAGTGCCCTTGGAATTTTCCTGTGAGCTCTGCTTCTCAGAAAATCTTATGAGTGTTAATTTAAAGTTAGTTTGAATTCAATTCAGTGTTTTCTTGAAATTCTCAGGCTTCACCATAAATCTTAAATTCCTCAGAACTACCTTGAAAGCAGATTTCATTTGATTTTTTTTTCTCAAAGTTTTTTCCCCCAGAACTCCCTTGGAATGATTAAAACTGTTCAAAGAATTTGACTCTAGATTCTTTAAATTTTTTTAAAGTATTGTAACTTTGAGGTTCAGAATTTCAAAAATTATTCAAATTTAAAATGTGTTGGGAAATATGGAAATATGAACAAAAAAAAAGCAATATTTCAAGCCTGTGAATTAAAAAAAATATATATATATTTATATTTACACTCTCGATCATAACTTTGGGATCACCCTTAAAAAAAAACATGTAAATTGTTTTTGCTCATATCTCTGCCGGTCGTAAACGCTTTTCGATCTTTAACGATGATTTGAAAGGCATTGGCTGAAATTTAGCTTGTAGGTAACTAGTTTAATATATTATACAGTTTTTTGTATTCTAAAACTTCTCCTCATTTTCCAAAATTCATCTGAATATTCATTTTCTTAGAATTGGGTCGACCAAATTTTGAAATAAAAGTGGTAGGTTGTAGAAACCTTATTCTATACCCATTCATCGAGATACGTTTGTGAAATATTGGTAAATACGGGACGCGATGTCTACTGGTTATTTTTACAAATCATTGGAAAAAAAAAAACTTCATAATTGCTCGATTAAGCTAAATTCCTTATAAAATTATAATATATAATTGTTGATGATAGCCATATAGGGGAAAAACCTATTCCGGCCTAATCGCCCATTCCCGGCCTATCGAGCGCAAAACATCAAATATATCTATGATTTCGGCGTGAACGTGTCAAACAAATGTTTGGTACGGTGCTTCTATTCAATTGCTGCTAGACGAAGTGTTGAAGAACGCAAAATAAGATCTCGAAAACAAAAGGCGCACTTAAAGTGTACAAAAGGCGCACGCGAATTCACCTTTCTTTCCGTTCGATAGGCCAAAGAGAATCCGAATGACGTTTCAATGGCTAATAGGCCCAAGAAAACCCATAGGCCAAGTTGAGCCGCCAGAAGCAGTTTTGCATTTTCAACAATAAACGAATATTTCGCGACCTCTGTAATAACAACATTCCGTTTGGTGCTAAACTACGCTAGATTAGGAAAGACTAAGTGTGGGTTGTGCTGAATAGATCGGGAATGGGGTAGTTAACCCTATTATCATCTGTGATGTGTGACCCATATAACATTCTTTCTGCGATTTTCTGTAAAAAACATAAAATTCAGGAAGATGACGGTTATGGTTTGTAAATTCTTCCAAATGAGTGATACTTTTTGTGCGTTTTGTTAGTGTTGATTATAGAATGTATTTTAGATTCATCTGCCTGTGGACTCAAAAGGCGATCTACTTGAAATCAACAGCGAAATGTGTCTGCGGATTTTAAGGAAGTGATACATCAGCTCTAAATCACCGCCTAGCAAACTTGAATCTTAAATCACCGGCTGAGTGGATATACCTACCGAAGTAAATACAAAAAAAAAATGGAGACACTAGCCCTGCGAGCACCAAACCAATCGTTCAGGCCTAATTTGATCCTCTTTGCGCTCAGCTTACCAAGTTAATTGAAACATGCACGGTCGCTTTGCCTGACGATTGTATTCGCTTCTGCACTCGACTTGGTTGCGGTCTGGAGAAAGTCAATCAATCCACACCGCATGGCAATCGCGGGTTTAATTTCCAATTGCTGCCATCAGCGCTGCGGCACTACTGAGCAAGGTAGAGAAAATAGAAATATACAGCGTAATTGAACTGAAAGCATACCTACTACTCTTGCAGCGGATTTGATTGATTTTGTTTTCGTCCCTGTGAGGGCTCTTCTAGTACTTGAGTGGCCACCGTACGGTGTCTGATAACAAGGATTTTGTCTGAAAAATATTATGAAATCATTTTAGTCCAAAGTTGTAGTTTTGTAATATTTCAAAATTTAAAATATTTTATGGAAACTAATAGCTAACAGCAGATTAGTATTGTTACAGTAAAAATAAGTGCAATTTGTTATATGTATACATATTTAGTAATAAAAGGTCTCGAAAGACTTTTAAAATAATTTTATAAAATCTCAATGTCAGCCAAATCTATGAAGTCAATTTAAAATCCACAAATGACCTAGATAATCATCCTAGGAAGATTTAGTACAAAAATGTTGATTTTCTAAAAAAATTCCTTTCCTATCGATACCTTTTTAGTTAAGATATGGTATTCTTACGCTGGAGGTACTGGGTGAGATTCCCAGTGATGTCTTCCCTGGGTGTAGAATAACATTGGTTGACATATATCCAAAGTTGGAAATCCACAAAGAACACTACACAGCAAAAACTTTACAACTTTACAAGAGGTAAATTTATGTAACTCCTAGTCTTAGTTGAACTTTGCAGCTCCTTGGATTCAAAGATTAGGCACATCGATAAAAATCTCTTGTTCTTCAATTTTTTTTAAACAATGCGTCATCTGGACAATGCAAATTGATATTCTTTGTTGCTAGTGAAAAATTAGCAAAAAATGGTTTCCTTCGAAATTTATGTATGAGCCCAATATTAGTGATTCTTAGGTCGACATTAACCATATTTTCTTTTTCGTTAGCGCATATTTGTATTACACTATGGCATATATTATATCGAGAATCTTTCATTCTTTTCTTAATATTCTCATAGGGAAATGCCGTGACGCGTAGCATTCAATCCGATTGAGATATCTTTTGCACGCCTCTGGTACGTTGATCTCGGCATATAAAATCACTTGTCTTAATGACCGTGAACGTCGTCGACACACTCGGGAATCGAACAATGAAATGCTCAGAGACAAACAACAACGAAACAAATGAACCAAATGATTTGACTCGTGATGGGGTCTAAAAGAAAGCCAAAGAAATACTATTATTATATTGATGAGACGATGAAAACATCCCTTCATCTGTTGGTTGAGTGTCTCATATGAGCCTATCGAAAACCTAGAAAAAAGATATGGGTGAAAAAAAAACATAGTGACTCAATCGGTGAATTTGAGTTTTACGGTTATGTAATTTGGTTATGAAAAGACACCATTCGTTATAATTGTTGAGCTGAATGTGTCGCTGACCGTTTTCGGGTTGTTTATCTCACCTGATGCTGACGATAAAAGTGGTAATGATGATGGTGCTGAATTCGATGACACCTTTACCTGTCATTTCCACTGCGGAGGACGTCACAAACTTGAACTTCGATGCAACTCAAACTACTCTTAGGGGACATTCGCGGAAATAAAGACGCACGACGTATAAGTTGTACTACGCAGCACGATCAGCGACACGTTGACTGATCAGAAATGCCGATATACCCTGGAGGCGCATATTACAAATTAACGCAGTTATTGTACGCAAAGTTTACTTTCTGTACATTGCCCGTTTCTGCCACTAGCTAGTCAAGAAGAAGACGTTCGATGGATCCAGACAACTAAATCCACTTTCTCTCTTGATCGTGAGCGCATAACTTTTTTTTTCGAGTTGTGTACCGATTCCATTATTATGCAATATGCACGCCTGGCACAGACACACTTAAAACTAGTATAGGTCAGTCAGCTTCTGTTGAAATTTGAAACCCGTGTGAGTTGTACAAAAAAAGCATACTTTTTCTCTTCATTCCTAGCCAAAATCGATGGAAAAATCGCATCGGGCTTGCTCTGATGATAGTGCTGAGCTAATTTCGGTGTTACCTCACCGTCAAATTCGTTTTTCTTTTCTGTTCTTTAGCATCGGGCTTGGTTCGTCGTTGTTCGATTTACACTTTCTTTCTCGATATACCTTGGAACTATTATAGGTGAAATAATTTTAATTAGATCTCCGTAAACTACCTACCCACTCATACCTACGTAGTTCGTAAACCGTTTTTTAAAGGTTTTAGAGCCCCCTCCCCCTGCGTAGGTAATTGTTCATTCAAATTTTTGGAAATTTGTATGGGCCGTTGGCACTCGCCTACCCCTACTCCCCCTAAAGTATCTACGTGGTTTATGAACAACCCATTAAAACAGTTCTCTTAATCATCTAGATTATATCAAGATTTGTTTGATTATAGGTCTAGCAGAACGATGTATATTAGGATGTGTCCCAATTGCTGCTAAAAAAATTTTTTTTGTAGTTCAAGATCGAAATTTATTGAATAATCGCTTTCTCCAGACCTGGTTAATTTTGACAAACAAATGGTTAGAATTAAATGTTCGCTTATGACTCCTTATAAAACATCTGTCGATCGACAACACAGTGATATTCGAACCTGGAAAATAACTTTCGAACTGCCAATTGTAACTCCAGGAAAATGGGAATTAACTTCCGCTAGTTTCACGCAATTCTAGGGAAGCTAGCTCGATTTCCTGAGAAGTAGTAAAAAATTGCATGCTAAATATTGCATATAAAATTGCATGCTAAATTTACTCTGTGTACAACTATTAATAAAATTAAATTAATTTCCAGTGAAAGCTGATGAAAATTGTTTGGAAAGGTTGGAAAGAACTTTCAGAGAAGACAGACAAAACCTTCTGCAGAAATTTTATTGAAACTTCCAGAGGAAGCTGGTACAAAGAAGAAACTTCCGGTTAAGACAGAAGAGTTTTCCAAAGGTAGTCGTTAAAAAACATTTTATTTCAACTGCAACAATGCTTGTTGATTGTTCATTAACTCTTGATTGCTTGTAATACTTTTGAATATTTTAGGTGGACAAAAAGGCGAACTAAGAGGTGGACGCCTGAGCTTTTCCACATTTATTTCGCTGTGAAATATCCGGAGATTGTTGAAGGACACTCCTGAAGGAAGTCAGAAATAATTGAGGAAAATTGGAGAACAAATTATGGAGAAGTCGGAAGAAAATTCTTCATCTTCCGGTGTAGAATATTAAAAAAAAAAAATGAATAAATTTAGGTTTAGCGCAGTCGGTAATGGGGTGTTTATATATATGCTTATGTCCTGGTGCTAGTGTACGAGAACTGTACTAAAAAGTAGTCAGCATCTACTAGCATGAGATTTCAGGAGCAACTGAAATTCGTACTACCTAGTTGGTTGAACTGGATGAGCTAGTGAACCAGGATATATGTAAACACCTCATAAAGGCGCTGCTTCAAAGCAAGACCATGCTAGAGGTGGCTGGTTTCGATTCCCGGTTTGGCCAGGATATTTTCGGGTTCTAAAATTTCATAATTCAATCATCCGATGGTGTGTTTGTTACAATGAATTGAATCAATAAAATAATTGGCATACTAAAATCTTCACGACTAAAACATAAAATCTATTCATTCTACATTCTACACTACAGAAAATTTATTTTCATCGGGGGATCTTAACCCTCTCCTTTCTCATGGTAGAACAGGTGATCCACAAGCACTATATACTGACTTCAGTAAAGCGTTTGACAGATTTGATATTCCTCTTTTTTTATTCAATGGACATTTGCACCTGGTGTCTCACTTTCCGGCAGGTGCTTTCAAAAATTTAATATTTTTTAATCGTAAAATTGAACATATTTGTAGTTCTTTGGCGAACGTTTCAGCTCAATTGATCATATGTTAACTTATGTTAAGTTACATCATGTCAAAGTTGACCATTTTGTATGAAAATCGGCATGCGCTGCTATTTTAACGAACACAGCTGTATATGGATGATGTGAAGATTTATGTGGTTATCCGAAGCTTCGCTGATTGCTGCAGCACACCTTTGAAGAGAGGTTTTCTGGAAATTTTCTCACGTACAGTGTTCTAAATTACAACATTATTATATTTTATCGCAAGCTAAAATATCCGGGACCTCGGGATCATGCTTGACGCTGTTATAAAGTTTAAGTCACATTACTCGGATGTCATTTCCAAAGCTAACAGGCAACTCAGATTCATATTCGTGACTCGGAGTTTTGTGATCAAGCCTGCCCAAACGCTTTCACTGCTCTCGCGTACGATCGATCCTGTAATTCGGTGCTGTGCAGTATGGTGCCCATATCAAGCAGTTTGGATTACGAGGATTGAATCTGCTGAAAGGAAATTCGTTCGTTAGGCCCTTCGTCACATCCTGTGAATCTTTAACCTTACGAGGACCGTTATCGCCTACTAGGGCTCGAAACACTTCGTCATAGGCGGACGATTAACCAGGCAGTGTAAGATGTGTTCCTTTGATTTCTGAAAACTCTTGTTCCCTTCGTTTGAAGTAGTCAAAACTAGGGCTTGGTAGATCTGAAACGAACGAACGTAACGTAACGAACGAAGAGGTGATCTATCCGATGTACGAGGAGTGTGTTCACTCACTTTTATCGGTGTTGGCTGAACCGATTTTAATAGAACAACTTCCAGATGTATTTTGACAATAGTCAGAAACTGGCCACTTCTCCGAGGCTACCAGTGTGGTCGGTGTGGTCCTGAGCACTTCAAATGACTACAATTGAACTGTTTTTTGAATTATCATGTCATTTGAGGTTTCACATGATGGTTTTATTCGCTTTATGTCGGATTGTTGACCGATTCCAAAAATATTCAAAACCGTTCTGTAGGACCATAGTATCTTTCGTTTGGTCCAATCCGCTTCTAAGGTTTCCGAGGAACACCGTTCATTATTTTGTTGCACAAGCGCACACAGATCGAAAGACGGTTTTCTAAACGATATGTAAGAAGGGTAAAAAGTAAAATTTTGTGAGTAAATCAGTTCTTCTCACTAACTTTTTTCGACGACTGCTGAACCGATTTCAGTTTAATCGGTTCCATTTTTTTTGTATATGGTTTCCATAGAGCCCTACTGAATTGTAACCCGATCGGATATTCGGTTTGCATCAGCAATGCTCACTCACTTTTCTCGGCGAAGGTTGAACCATTTTGAGCGCAACCGGTTATATTTTGTTATTTTTTTATTTCCTATAAAACTCCGCTTCAAGCATTTGGTTCCATAAATATGAACATAAAGGGTGATACGGTCAAAATTTGGTCAATATCAACTTGACGTATTTCTTTCAATTTTGCATTTAAAAAACCTGAACACCCCTCATTTTGAAGGTGTGTGTGTGTAGAATGTTGCTCCTATTTTGATTTTGGAATTCACTCTTCAGTTGTCAAAATGCCGTCCAAGCAAGAAGAGCAGCGTATCAAAATTTTGCTCGCGCATCGCGAAAATCCGAGCTACTCGCACGCAAAGTTGGCAAAATCGCTAAAAGTTGCCAAATCAACCGTTACAAATGTAATTAAAGTGTTTGGGGAACGTTTGTCGACAGCCAGGAAGTCTGGATCGGGGGAAAATCGAAAACCGGAAGCCGCTGAGACGACAAAGAGAGTTGCCGGTAGTTTCAAGTGAAACCCTAACCTCTCTCTCCGAGATGCCGCAAATAAGCTGGGTGTATCGTCTACAACCGTGCATCGAGCCAAAAAACGAGCAGGACTATCGACTTACAAGAAGGTAGTGACTCCAAATCGCGATGATAAACAAAATACGACGGCCAAAGCGCGATCCCGGAGGCTGTACACGACGATGCTGACGAAGTTTGACTGCGTGGTAATGGACGACGAAACCTACGTCAAAGCCGACTACAAGCAGCTTCCGGGACAGGAGTTTTATACGGCAAAAGGAAGAGGAAAGGTAGCAGATGTTTTCAAGCACATGAAACTGTCAAAGTTCGCAAAGAAATATCTGGTTTGGCAAGCCATCTGTACCTGTTGCTTGAAAAGCAGTATTTTCATAGCTTCCGGGACTGTCAACCAAGAAATTTACGTGAAAGAGTGTTTGAATAAACGTCTGCTGCCTTTCCTGAAGAAACACGGTTGTTCCGTACTGTTTTGGCCGGATTTGGCATCTTGCCATTACGGTAAAAAGGCCATGGAGTGGTACGCCGCCAACAACGTGCAGGTGGTTCCCAAGGACAAGAACCCTCCCAACACGCCAGAGCTCAGCCCAATTGAGAAATACTGGGCTATTGTCAAGCGGAACCTAAAGAAGACCAAAAAAACTGCTAAGGGCGAGCAGCAGTTCAAGGCAAACTGGCTTTCTGCGGCGAAGAAGGTGGACAAGGTGGCTGTACAAAATCTGATGGCAGGGGTCAAGCGTAAGGCCCGGCAATTCGGATTTGGAAAAGCGGAAGCCTAACTAAATATTTTTCCTGAATTTTATACTAATTGAACTTGAAAAAGAAATTTAATTTGATTTTTTAAATAAACGATTTCACCGATTTACACGCGTTTTCCCTTGACCAAATTTTGACCGTATCACCCTTTAAACTCTGTTTAATCCACCAACCGGTGCAAAAATTAAATAGCTTCATTACATGCTCTTGACACTATCGGAGTGGTTCTCTAATTATGCCTGAATGTTAGGCGTTAAATACTGGTTTCCTAGGGGTCATTAGTCATGAGTGATATTAGGATATCCGGGTATAGATTAAATAGGAACATTAGTTTGCAATATACAGGTATACTAGTAGTGCATCGTAAATGTTTACACTATCGTAAAAATACCAGGCTCCATTCAAGTGCAATAGAGTTTACGCGTTTTCGAGGGTTTACATGATGCGTTTATGATTTCAATGTATTCGTACTTCTAGTGCACTTTAATTTTTCACCCTAGCTCTTTTCTCTTGAGCAGAATGTCATCATGCGAAACCACATGCGACTTCAATTAGAGGATTATCGGTCAGGGGAAGTACCCAGGACCCAATTAGTCAGACTTGGACTTATAATAAGTCACTTATTCCGGGATGCAATGGGCAGTTCAAGTCGTACAGATATGCTTCGGATACCCCTGGGAAAGTTAGTGTCCAGAATATAAAATAATGATTATGATGATGGTCCCACCCACAAAGGTTTGAGGTGGAGGTTTGCAAACAAAATCGAGCTGGTTACAATTCCAGATATAAATTCCACGTTAAATATCCTATTGGCATCAACCAAAAATATTCACAGGTGGAACCAGTTATCAAGAGTCCAAGTATAATCTTCGACAATAATTCTATTTACACGTGACCTGGGATTTACACGTATAAGCTTTCGCAGTGCCAGGACTATATCCAGGGAAACGGCTTCCAGCCTTTTATACCTGTATTCCGCGCGCGAGGCTCAAACCATTGTAGACTACTCAAAGTTATTTTTTACTATTGTTCGCTTAGTTTTTTGTATATGCTACACAAATTACTAAAATGTAAAAATAAAACAGCAAAAAAGGGTTGTGATTGAAGTCCAGATTTAATTTACGCTCCTACGCTTTTAAACAATTAACGCATTTCAATACAGTAGACGTACACATAGATGTGTTATGTTGTTTGCTGCATCTAGAGCATCTTTCGCAATTTTTGCAATCCGTGCTCTTGTGCCCAAATTCTCCACATCTGAAGCATCGTATTTTTTTTTGTAATGACATTATACGAGAAAGGCAATTTTCACTGGTAGGATAATTAATCAGGCTTTTTATTGTAAAAAAAACCACGATGAACCAACCACAGTTGATGCTCGTTAACAATTAATAATATTGCATTAACGGAAGCGTATTATAAGGCATGCCTCAACAACTACAACACGCGAAAGTATTCGCGGTCTGTCGCAAACTGCAAATATCGTATGACTTATCTTGGAACGCCTTCCCATCCGCCTTCCTCGGTAAGATCACACAAATCGACTTATTTATCTTGGAAGATTATAAATCTAGTTCATCGATTCGGTATTGAGTTGCAATTATCCGACATGCGCTAATGTTGTATAAATATGGAGGAGTGAGCAGTCAAGACATTGTAGCTTATCTATCTATCCATCACCTGTAAAGGCAGGCTGCAAAGCCAGTTCGCTGCCATCCGTAGGGTTTGTGTAAGTAGTTTGTGAATTAGCAGTGAAGACTGTTTACTAGGAGAACCTTGTTTTGCAACCGATTCGCAATCACTACAACTGCTAATATTAGGTACTAATAATCATGGTGGTGCTGAAATAATAAATAATTATCAGTACAGGTTACAATATACGCTCCTTCATATACAGAATTTATGCATGCCCAAATGTTTCCCGTACTACTCTTAAACCGTCTACAATTTAGCATCAAGGTGCTAGCATCTATTCAGGGGTGAACATTGTAAAACTTTATCCCAACACTCTTTCCTACCACTGACTGGTTTCAAAATAAAATGAAAAGCAACCAAAGCGATATAAGTAAGTTGCGCTAATTTAAAAAATTCCAGACAAAAATTACACATGGCCAATGATGAAATGGAAGGTAAGGTCACATTGACCCATATTAGAAGCATTCCCTGGTGATGCTCCTTTGCTCTTTAGCATGTTTTTCCGAAAAGCCAAGGCTCGAAAGCATATGTATATGCTTATGGGATTCCACTGTGTCGTTATGGAACAGGCGAGAAATTTTGTTGATTGGAAACGTTTTTACGGTGCTTCTCTTGAGAACGGATTGGAACGCTTTCTAAGTTGGTTGGGGTGTGAAATTCGATCGTAGTATTATCTCAATTAGCTTCGTCGAGAAATTCTCTTCTGATCATTACAGATGCATTCAACTTACGTTCATATTGATGCACTTCCGACGGAATTTTTATTGACACTCCTTTTAATTCATTTTCCGCTCAAACCAGTGCCACCCGGGTGTGCAACGCAATAATATTTACACCCATCATTCATGAAGGCATTTGGCTCGTGCTCACGAGCGATTACCACCGCCACGCCATCATCATTCAGTAGCATGTTGTGATGAAGCTGCCTAGGTACCCACCTAAATAGCATTTCCCCACTATTGTCGTTGTGTTTTTTATTTGCACTAATTTGCCCGGCAAAATTGCGATCAAGAGTGCAATTATTTACGTTTCAGTAAGTTTCCTCATTACCGCTTTCCTGTTATTATTGTCAACACCTAAGTATAACTGTCAAGTGATATGAGCATGTAACATGTACGTGCTTGACCTATATGGATGTTTGTTTGGCGAAAATGCATGATTCTATTGAGGCGATAGTAAATGATGATTGCTACATAGTAGGATTTGTTGATGCATTTATTTGTGGGTGGCCCCGGCGTAGTGGTTAACGTCCATCCATTTGTCGGGATTTTTGAGAAACTTTATTTAAATATATTCTTGGATTATTTCCTTCAATTTTGTTACATTTCACTTATACGTGTAATAAAGAAATATATATACTCATTATTAGTCAACAAATTTTTCATACAAAGGATTAAATTTCGCTTCGGGGTGGGTCGTGAAAGTTAATTTGGGGTCGTCAAAGTAAATTCCTCAGTGCACAGTGGTCAAAATTCCGTGTATAGGAAGAATAAATAGTTCAACCATTAATTTTATTAAAAGAATAGTATCTTGGGGAAAGTTTTTCCATCAGAGAACCAGCATTATATAATTCTGCACGCGCTTTCTTTAAATTCAAATCTTCCTGGGATTTTAAACTGGGTCTGACGGAGGCGTAATGATTTTTAAACCAATATCAACATCAATGAATTTTGTTTAGCTGTTCCAAGGCTGAAATAGTTGAAAAGTATTTAATTTTGAGTCAATCGCTTATTTTGTTTTGTATCAATATGAAATCCATCACAGCAGTCTGAAGGTGTTTGTGATTTGTCAAGACCCAAGAGTTGACAACGATCTTTGTACGGTGTTCAAGGTTCACAGGGTCATTCCAAGGAAGGTGACGAAAGGCATACCGAACAAATTTCCTTTGAACAGATTCAATCCTCGCTATCCAAATTGATTTATACGGGCACCATACTACCGAGCTGAATTCCAAGATCGATCGCACTAGAGAGCAGTATAGAGCTTTTAGACAGACAGGATCGCGAAACTCGTCAGCGATCTTGAAAATGAACCTGAGTTGCCTGTTAGCTTTCGCAACGATGCCCGAGTAATGAAGCTTGAATGTTAAGGCGCAGTCCAGATTCCTAGGTCACGAACATTGTCCACACGTTGCAGAAGTTGGTGATTTATCGTTGAATGCCATTGGTTTTAGCTTGCGATGAAATGAGATAATATTACATTTTTGTACATTCAACGTGAGATAGTTTCTTGAGCACCACTCTTCGAACGTATCGATTAGGTGCTGAAGCCGCAAGCAATCGGCAAAGCTAAGAACAATCACATAGATCTTCACATCATCCGCGTAGAACGATCGGCAACCAGTTGGGAGGATCAATCCGGCCTCATTCACAAAAATCGAGAATAGCAATGGTCCCAAGTTGCTACCTTGAGGAACACCGGAGCTGTTTGTAAAATAGTCCGATTGCTCTGATCCGATTCTAACACAAAGTTCCCGATTGGTCAGATAGGATTTGAACCAACGAGTTAAACCCGAGGATACACCGAGTTTTTCAAGTTTAGCTAGCAGTATGGAGTGGTCAACCCGGTCGAATGCAGCCTTAAGATCTGTATATACTCGGTACTGTAACCGAGGTAATCGAAAAATTGAAAGCATCACTGGGAGTGTCCCTCACCGCTTCAGCAACTTGGGACAACGAAGCTGTAGTGTCATTGAAAATGCCTTTGAAATGTTCTGCCAGAAGATTACATTTCTCAAGGGAATTGCTGGCGATTCTATCACCCAGGTGAATTTCGACTGGTAGCCCCTCCTCGTTTCGTTTGGTATTCACGAATGACCAGAACTGCTTTGGATTAAGCCGTAAATTAGCCTACACACGCCTTGTGTAGCTCTTGTAAAGAATGCGGTTATATGTGCGATATTCGTTGCTCGATGTTGAAAATAATCGTTTGGTGAATGGGTTACGAGTACGACAGTATTTACGGAGGGCCTTCGATCTCAGACGCTTAAAATTCCGTAGTCGAGCATTGGACCATGCGAGTTTGGAAGAGGGTCTCCTCAATAGGACAGAATCAGTTATTGCCCGGCCAACGACCTCAGCGAAGTAGTTGACGGCTTCATCAATAGATGAACACGTGTCAAGGAACTGCCAATCTGCCTGGGCAAGCGAGTGACTCAGCGCGACGAAATCTGCTCTACGAAAGTCGATAGGTTGATGGAAACTTACAACGAATGATGATTGGTGTCGATGTCAATCAAACACTCTGGGGCTTCTAGGATAGAACATTCCAGTCCTGCAGCTTAGTTCGCCAGAACGAGATCAAGCAGCCGAGAGTTGCTATTCAGTATCGAGTTGATTTGCGTTAAGCCATGCAGGTTGAAACCATCAAGGAGAGAACAGCAGGATGCGGGCATGCTCGAGCGAAGAACATCAATGCTAGGAAGATCGTTTGCAGGAACGTTCCATGAGAGCCCAGACTGATTGTAGTCACCAAATACCAGAGCTAGGTCGTTTTGTTCTAGTCGAGAGAACACGGTACCAATCGAACTGATGTGGTTTGCAATGCTGCTCGAATCAGATTTTCGGTCTGGAGGTAGATACATAGCGCCAATACTTATTGATCTAATATATAAAAGGTTTATTATTTCATCAAGCTCATATCAATTCAAACGATAATTCTATGGAATCATCGAAGGGGGGCGACCTCGGCGTAGTGGTTAACATCCATACCTCTCACGCCAAAGTCACGAGCTCATATCTCACCCCGAACAAGTCACGAATGACCCAAGAGTGTTAAAGTGACTATAATAAAAAAGGCATCATCAAAAATATTTGTTCAGGTTTGATGTTCTAGGATCGTCAAAAGAGCGTAAAACGCTGTCCAGACTGGAGAGTTATAATATGTTATAACGGTTGTCAAATAATTGCAACACAGAAACCACCATGACTGTATTCTGGCTAATTATGAACAATCGTGCTCATTAATCTAAATTGTAGATCTTAAGCCATTTGAAAAACCCATAAACACACCTTAAAAAAAAAACGTGTAACGACTTTGTTCCCTTTTTAAAAAAGTATACTATTTTCAATCTATTTACAATCAAAATAATCTAAAGACCCTAGGGATTCTAGTGGTAATGATGGTAACAAGAAATGAAATGACTAAGTTATGTCATTGCAAACTGGCCGTTACAAGTTTTCTGGAGGCTGCGTACCCACCTTGGAGTGTTAATCTGCTCGTTGAGGTCAGTTCTTCAGCGCAATAAGCCGTAGATTATTCCAATTATGTTTTGCCCTCCTCACAAAGAAGGGTATACATTAGACCTGTTCATTTTAAACGAAATGTTCGGAATGTAACGGGTCAACCGTGATTACTGTTCGTCATTTTAATTTGAACTTTTGTGCAAATTTTCAGCAAAATCGGTGTTGATTTAGAGGTGCTTCTAGTTAATTTTATGTTTTCAAGGTAATTTACGGCTTATAATATTTGTATCTCGAGACTGAAGCAACGAAAGCTGCTGTAACAACTTTCATAGCAAAGCTTAATGTGTTATCTACCAACTTTGTGGTCAAAGGTTGACTATTCGAAGTGATTTTATTGAATTTTCACTTAGTTTCATGCTCGAAGATATCTTAAAATGTGAAGAATTTTAAAGTATTTGTTCTACGAATTTTCCACCCATATGATATAAAAATGTGTAGTGTACGGCATAATGTTCCTCATATTGTTCTTGAAGTTTCGTTCCAACATAGTTTTCGTGTATATTTCATAGATTGAGAGATAAAAATCAGAAAAGAGGCCGTTTAGCTAAAATTCACAAGACAACAGAACCAATAAAAGTCAATTAGATTGATAGAACATAGTTGCATTGCTTTTCAATGACGACCGATGACTGTTTCATTGATATATGATTTTTTCATAAATATGAATCCTCAGTAGACGTGTTTTTTATCAAAGGCAAGTGTCACTCGAACCATAACAGCAATTTATAAAATAACGAACATTTTGAATGGCTCGAGTGACACTTGCCTTTGATAAAAACCTATTGTGACCTAGGCTATTATGACCAGTGATGGAAAAGTTCATCAAAGTTCCCTATGACTCGCGAACTTTTCCCTTGGTAAACTTCGTGAAATATCGCGAACTCCTCATTCAGGGTTTCCTTGTAGGTTTTGAGCACTCGACAAACTGTTGTTTTCGGCATCTACAGCACTTTAGCCAGCTTGGAATCGGACCACTCTGGATTTTCCAGGTGTTTGTGCACAATATTTTTTCTTCTTTCGGGTTCCATTTGACGTTATTTCTGAACGCGACTACTTTGATCAAACTTGCACCAGTTGTTCTCTGTAGAAGGATGAACAAACCACTGGCAAAGATTTTCGATTCCCTACACTAGAGGGGCGCGAGGGGTGTACCAATTTAATTTTAGTCAGTCTTTATCAGATATTTGCTTGACTTCTTCTTTCTGGCTGGTGCCTTCTCTCAACTTGGTGTTTTTTGAAGCAGTTGATAATTAAGACTAGAATTAAGAGCTTTCTATGCTAACCAATGCATACATTTGTATATTATGTGGCAAGCACAATGATACTTTTTACCCAGGGAAATGGAGAAAATGTCCAATTCGAAAGATTTTATAACCAGAACCGGGAATCGTACCCGCTGGCACACACTTGGCAATACCGTACCTTAACTGACTAGGCTATCTGAGACCTCTTTGCTTTACTCTGAAGATCATCTGTTCACGAAAAGATGAAATTGGGAGCAGTTTTAGAAGGCAAGTCCAGTGATGATAAAGTTCACAACAACTCACTATGACTTTTTCCTAGGGGCATCCCACTCTAAACTTTTGCTCTAATACTCGTTAAGTATTTTTAAATCTCTCTTAAGTATTTTTAAGTATTTATAAATACTGTTTCTCTTGATGTGATTTTGATCATAGTAAGTCATGATTATAACGTCGGTTGCTACTGCAATTATTTTTCATATCGATATCAAATGTTATGATTTCGAAGTGTATTGTGCAAAATGTTTAACGAAGAGTTCGTCACCTGTACGGTAAGTAAAATATATATATATATTCACTTTACATTGCTATGATACTATGTTGATTAGTAAATTTATAATTTTGTATAATGTAATTGGCTACTCATGTTCCTCATTTATTTATTATGTTATTTGCAGGCACCGTTTTGAGATGCAGTTGAACGAGACTTTGGTCAGGTTCCTGCGAAGGTGCAGAAGGTGTTGGACATCCTGGCATATGCAGGTAGCCTGACCATAGATTTTACCGCCTAGATGAAATATCTATCAAGCAAACAAGCTTTGATAACTTGATATCAAAAGTCATACATATGATTTCCAGTAAAAATTTCACGTCTTGTTATGATATCAGCTGTAGTCTGAACGTAGTAGGAGTTCAAACTAAAATTAAAACTATATTTTCAGGTAGAACAAAGATGTGTTCGATTCAACGGATTCCAGTAAAGTGCCAAAAAACTATAAAAAAACGAGGAGTGTTAGTCAAAGGAAGCATCTTTAAAATTATGGACGGTGGAGGACTGTTGAACGCCCACGAGAGCATTATTGGAATCGATGTTGAGAAATACACATCGCTTATCCAACCACCGGATGCTACAGGATCTTTAAGTGCTGAAACTATAAAATATTTAAACGAATTTTTGAATATTTTTGTGTTTTTATTAAATGCACATAAACCTATTATTACAGTTAATATTTATAAATCAATGTGTCACTAATAAGAAATAAACAATTAGTTCATATCCATAATAAAAAA
This sequence comes from Ochlerotatus camptorhynchus, assembly GCF_037179485.1. Taxonomy (NCBI): domain Eukaryota; kingdom Metazoa; phylum Arthropoda; class Insecta; order Diptera; family Culicidae; genus Ochlerotatus; species Ochlerotatus camptorhynchus. The sequence continues at coordinate 237,295 of NW_027040775.1, read as the reverse complement.
ATACCTGAACGATAACTCAAATCATACAACTATTCGACGAATAGTTGATGATACCCCAAAAACGTCGTTATGAAATATAATCATACAATTTTAATGAGGGAATGCACAAATATTGTACCTTGCATGATAATTTCGCATAACCATCGAAGCACGATGAGGATAACATATAAGCACGCAGAGCATTTTATATGGTGACGCTTATGAGAAATCCACATTTATCTGCGTATGTATCGTGTATGCGGGGCTCTATGTTCATTTTTATTATAATAGCATTATGTGATTTTTAATAAGGAGCACATAATATTAAATTTTAAAATACGCTTTATTTTCTCCAGAAAACGAGAGGTGGGATATAGGTCACCTTTTTCAGGATAAAATAATTTTTTTCTCGTATTTCAGAGGAAAAGACACATTCTCATAAGCGAAAGGCTTACTTTTACATACTAATCGCCTTTTTCGCTGAAATTGGAAATCTTTTCTTTTAAATGATTTATTCATTGATACGTTAACGCTCGCAATGCACACAAACCAGCCTAACACATAAAATTCCTGACAACATTGAATAAACAAACTGCAGAAATTCACCTAGCAACCAGGTAAGCATACTAGTACTAGGTATTTCTTAAGTATTTTTAAGTATTTATAGGTATCTAAGATATCAGTCAGATATTTATAAGTACACCGCGAGAAATATAAAGTTTAGAGTGGGATGCCCCTAGACTTTTTCCCTTGGTGATCTTCGCAAAATAACGCTGGTGGCATCATAAGATAATATCTTCAAGTTTACAAAATGTTGTTGCAATGCAAATGTACTTGCATTAATAATTTGGAAATATTTAACTTTTATCCCACTTATGGTGTTGTGTATGTTTATGTTGAAACAACTTGTTATCAACATTGTGTATGTTGAAACCACTTGTTATCAACATCTTCAAGGATTATTTTTCAAATTGACGTATTTGCTTTTGTAAACAATTCAAACGTACATTTGTCGAAACTCCTGGAAAATTGCGTGAAAGTTTCGCCAAATTGACGTTTAAATCTATAAATTTCTTTATTAAAGAGGCTTTCAGCTAAAAAAATCATCAAAATTTTGAAAAAAAAAATCATCCTTCTTTTATTATCATGGACTATATTTCTAGACTAACATTTGAAAAGGGCGTAATTCCAAAATGACCATATCGAGAAAATCGCTTCTGAATTCTGATGACCTAAAAATTAATCCTATTTCACGACTTTCCATTTTCTGGATGATTTTATACGCTTGACATATAGTTAATAGTGTTATCTATCATCATGCATCACTAAAAACTCAAAAAAAGTTTTCTTTGTCGTGAAATTGAGAAGAAAACATCATACATAAATTCTTACATGTTGTTACCCCCCAGATTTTCCATCCTTTGAACTGCCAACACTGGTGATACGCCGTGGAAGTACACCATCGGGATTTTTTGTTTGTTGTTGCGCCTTGGTTCTTCGTTCGCAAATTTTGTGAGAGTGGAATTACGCCCGGAGATTTTTTTGGTCTTCTTTTTGTTCGTTGTTTACACGTGAACTATCAATCGGATACATTTCAAATGAATCGGGCGTGACTAGACTAAAGACTCAATACGTTTGGCATATTATAAAACGATATAATTCGTAGTTCTGGTGCAAGGCGTAACAACCAGATGCATCATAGAGTTGAAAGTTGGAAATACGCCATGTAAGAAGAAACGTTTTTGATGATTTGAAATGATATTTTCTTTTACTTTTTCGTGTTTATCGAGTAGTTTGTGAACTATTCTCTCTATATGTGGCAAAATATGGTTTGTTTACATTTTGGCTCTTCCGCCCCTTTCAAATGTTAGTCTAGATTTTCTCAAATAGTACCATACCAATCGAAGATAATATACATCTATACATCAATCGGTTAGCAAAAGGCTGAATGCAGGTCGTTAAGGTTCACAAATACTGGTTTTCATCTGGGGGCCAAGTACCACAAACTAAAACAGGTGGACCACCTCTACTAAAAAAAAACATATTCGCTTTGATTAAGTTTGCGTTTGTTCCACTTGCTGAGTGTAGTAAAGCATTGGATTTTTGAGAGCACATGCATATGAGCGACAGAATGTGGTTCTTCCATTGCCATTCGTCTGGAATAGTAAACAAACGATCGATCAGCTGTATAGAACGAACGAACAAAAAGGAAACTTGCGGGATTTCGTCTTACCCCTGACCTCATTTGTTTATTTTACTGTCGGTTTTATGATCATCATTAGGTCCACTCGCTGCTGAGGCTAGCAAGAAATAGTTCACATGTCAATTTTCGAATGCTTTCTTGCTTGATTCGCGTACGTTGAATGGGGAGGAGCGACTTTGCTTTGTTTTGATTTACGCTGATTGTGAGATATTTTTTGGATTAATTTTTACGACTTTGGCGCGCGGTAGATCTTCTGAGTGCACACATGGTTTGCGATGATTATGGTCTTTAAATTAGGAACACATGTTTTTTACAAAGTATGACGTCACTTGGTTTATGGTCATGGTTTGTTAACGTAACACAATGTAGTCTTCCGCCTATTTACAAAAAAAAAATGCTGGAATTCATTTCGAAAAGTTCAACCAGCTATTAATTCTGTTAAATTCAGAACGAATGAAAAGTGGATTAAAGAATCAGTGATTCAGTTGGAATTGACCTTAAAGCGATTTAATAGGATAATACAAATCATCGGCAATCGTGCCTGTTAATGCAACAATACAGATTCCTCAATTGGCTTTGATTGCGTCTTAGAAAAGCTTAACCGGTTGACAAATGTCGACTACGTTAAGTACGGCACCGGTACTTTCCAGCATTTTGTGAATATTCAAGAGATTATCTATCACTTGTGATGCCGATCATTTCACCTTCAACTTTACTCGATGTGTGATTCGGATTGTAGTGCATCCACATCGTGGTTTCCGTGTTGCGACAGCTCAACGCAAGTAAACAGTTACCTCGGGGGATTTGGTGGGACCTTCCAATCACATTAAATTGTAATATTGAGTCCAAAAGAACGTCATCATGGCTCTCACGAAGCAACTGGTGATAGTGTAGGGGAGATGAACTTACTATCCGCACCCGGCCATATACGAGTAGTGTGGGACGTGAATTGCGGATTTAAGCGAGGGAGACATACAAAAAGCAACGTGATGCTGACACGATTTGCCGGAAAGAGAAATTAGTGTGGTGTGCTTTGCGTCGATTGAGCTTCTCAATTTTGTGCTGTTTCCTCGTGTGTTCTCCAGACTGTTATACAAAAGTTGTTTTGAGTGGGTAGATGATTTTATAATTACCGGTCGTATGTGTCATCTGAGAAACCTACTGGCCTAAATTCGGTAGAGTGTAGACTTTTTTCTAATCCTACACCCAAATCAAACAACAAATACAGGAATCAACGGAAGACCGCTTTTTCACAGCTGTCCTTCAACCAATTATGCTGATTTTCAGAAGAAGACTAGTTTACCTTTGACACTAATCATAGACGTAGTGCCCTTAGCGAATCTTGAAATGTGCCCCTTTTATAATTGTTTAGATCAGTTTTAAAATCAAAGGAAGGTTATTTTTATGAATTCTATATATTTTTATATTTAAAATTATAGTCCGGGATGTCCAATATTTGCTGCAAAATGTTGAAAATTGTTTGACCCTGCATTTTGGAATGTTTACTTTATTACCTTTATACTTTCGTACGTGGGAACCGCTCACAGCTTAATCGCGCTTGATTGTTTAATGAAAAAATTTATTTAAATTCTTTTGGAATATTCCTCAAAATTTCTTAACAAAACCTTTAAGATATCCATTGAATTCTTTGAATTGCCTGTATGTTCTCCGGTAAACTTTCAAAGAACTCTCCTAAGTAATCTTTAAAAATTCACATATTACTCTTCTCTCTAGCTCCGGTAACGTGGGTAGATCACCTTTTCGTGGTACGTTACGCCATGTAAGATCTACCACCTATTCCTAGTCTTGACTACTTCAAACTAGGGGAACAGGATTTTTAAGTAATCAAAGGAACACATCTTAGTCCTTGTTACTTTTTATGCCTTGTTGATAGTGATAAGTCCTCGGGTTGCCTGGACCGAGAATGATCTTGCAATTAGGAAAAAATGAGTTAGTTAGTCTTCACCTATGTGATTCCTAATCTTCTATTCGTTGTTCCCTAGTTTGAAGTTTTTTTTTTTTCTTTATTTGAGAGATTTTTAGCCATAGGCTAGTTCATCTCTTCCTAGTTTGAAGTGATTAAGACTAAGGTTCTGATGCATGGTCATTATCGGTGTAATAATTTGTTTTTCTTGCTAAGGAATCCAATTTTGACTGACAAAGAGGCGCGCCTTTGGAGGGTGTTCCAACTCCGAAGGGTATACATAGCAGGAACTTTAAATTAGAATCGATTCCTTGCAATGAAGGCAAGAATGACAACTTCATCAAAACCGAATACTTCATCATTTCTCAATAGTGATGGAGTAATACGATACAACTACAATAGATCAAATTACTGGTCGCAGTAGTGTTATGTCCCGAACAGAGGAAAAAAATCCTTCTCTAAATTTCCTCCCAGTGGTGGTGTGTACGCGACTTCCTCCTATGACCCCTCTGTATATGCCAGTGATTCAAATTACAATGGAATGAAGCTCGTGAAAAATTGTCTAAGAAGAAACTCTTTGAATACGCCCCTTTGGATTGTCGCCCTCGGTAGACCCAATTTTTCAACAACACTAAGTCTCTACGACTGATCACATACATAAATCAGCTCAATCGGTTGAAAAACGGCCATGAAGAAAAGGTAGGTGTACACTCATCTCTTGTTTAACGCAATTTAATTTACGCCCACGCAAACCAACAACATTTCGATAGTGCAAACGTAAGGCTTCTTTACTAAATCTTTTGTTGCGTTTTCAAATGTTACGCCTGCGTTGTTGCCAATTTGTTTGAAATTATCGCATTGTTCACTATTTTTGTAATATACTCGGTAGTTTTAAACGGATTTCTGATGATCTTGTTGGTAGTTCCCCTTTCGATTGCAACCGAAACCCTATTGAATTTTACCCGATCGTACATTTGGTTCCGGATATACATAAAAAAAAGAAGAAGAAAAATCCCAACTTCCTCTATTTTGGTCGATAAGGATATGTACCGTTCTACGGTATGTTTTTTGCTTTATCAGAGAGACTTTCAGCCTTGGGCTGGTTCGGCTCTTTGTACAGTATGTATGCTAGGTACAGTGAAAGGTGTCTTGACCTCCAAAACTGCTTGATCCATTTATGAAGACCCTGGAACGAAACTCATGTGCATTGGGTCAAATAGTTGACCCACCCTAGTTTCCACATTTAATTACATCAGAAATCGTTGATCGACTCGTTATCGTCGATTTTTTTTTCTTCATTTGCTTCCACACCTCGACTGAATTGTAAAAAGTGTAAAATTAGTTTATTGAGTCTCTATGTTTACACACTGACATAATATCGCATTTCCGCTTTTTCCATTACTCTTTATAGATCTGTCCCGAGCGCAGCGAACTCTGTCCAAGAGTTTGAACGAATTCAATTTCGAATGCATCGGTTCGACGCAGACCGACGACGAGCAGGTGATAGCAGATAGCCTTAAGCAGTTTAGTAAGCTCATATCGGCGATAGAGGAAGAGCGCGATAATATGGTGAGTATCTGCGGTACGCCTCTTATATCAACACCCTCTGCTTCCTTTCCGGGCATCAATTTGCTGTCGAATAAGCCTGTTGAAAGTCTACCAATAAGGTGTAGAGCGCAGTAAACATTTACCGAACGAGTTGCATCATCACATGATATGTTTCGTTTTTCCCTTTCCTGTTTCTCGCATGTCGGCTTTTTCCATCCATCAGCTGGACCGAGCACACGACCAGATCGTTGGACCGCTGGAAGAGTTTCGCAAGTGTCATATAGGGGGTGTGAAGGAGAATAAGAAAAAGTACGACAAAAAGACTGCTAAGTTTTGCCAGGCGCAAGAACGGTTCCTCAATATGTCCTCCAAAAAGCCAGGAGCTGCAGTGGTGGAGGTAAGTTGATTGAATTCAGTTCATTATATCTCAATCATGCAACAAATAAGTTGGATAGTTTGAATCAACCTACAAAGAATCACACATTGGTGAAAGTTTCATATCCAAAATCCGGAACCATTCCGGAACCATTCCGGAAATATTCCGATATCCATATTATATTAAATTCAAAATAGCGATATTTGTTATGGAAGATGTATGAACACACTTCGGAATACTGAAACAGGTTTTGGGGAGAATTCCTTTATATCACTAAATCATGAAGTTTGATATGTCACATGGCATATTCTAGTGATAAAAAAGGAATTGTCCCCAAGAGGCTCTGGTGTAACCTGTTACATATGTTCCAGAGCGGCCATATCAGTTTATACGGAGATCAGACTATATCTATCGGCTTGATCTTGCAAAACCATGAAGTTTGATATATCGCACGGCATATTTTGGTGATAAAAAAGAATTGTCCCCAAAGAAGCGCCGGCGGAACCTGTTTCGATATTTCGGTTTGGTGATCACTTCCAAATAAGGTTCACATGGTTATATTTAATTGTTTTCATGAAAATATCGCTATTCCAAACGCAATATAATAAAAAGCAAACAATAACTTTTTTTCACATCCAGCACTGCCGTGATCCCACTGGATACCGGAATATTTCCGGATCGGTTCCGAATTTTGGATGAACCACTTGCTGATCCTTTGCAGTTTGTGATCTTCTGGAGGTTCTTTAAAAATAATCGGATGAAAGCTGATGCCAGCAAATGTGTTGAGGGTTGGGACGTAAAAGTTAAAGCAAAATAATCACTTCGCTTTTGAAACATAACTAGCAAATTGCCTCAAAGCGAATGTAGTTTTAGATTTTGGTTCCATTTTCATTACAAATTTCGAATATATAATAACCTCAATACCCTCAGCGGCGCCGGTGTACAGTGGTCCAGAATGCAGATTTAGGTGGAATGATATGTTTTGAGTCTGAAATTGAAACTTTAGACTAAAAGTCTCTTCTACAAAGTTGTTCCTTATAGTTATGCCCTCATTTTTATGACAATGAATTCTAGGGTGGTTCTTATTATCATTAAAATCAAAAATCTAACTTTTTTGTTTGAAAAAATTAAGGTGTACATTCTCCGGCAAAGTTATAGCTGAGCTAATTTCAAGCACATTGTAGAAAGCAACTTTTTTGTATCTCTTAAAATCACCTTTGATGAGAAATTTAAAATAAGAAAACTAGAGCAAAATAACTGTTTTTTTAGCGCCACCCTAACTCAATTCAAGAAAATAGCTCTAAATCGGTCAATTTAAGAGATACATAAAAGTTGTTTTCTACAAGGTTGCTTGAAATTAGCTCAGCTATAACTTTGCCGAAGAATGTATACCTTAATAAAAGTTAGATTTTTGATTTTAATGATAATAAGAACCACCCTAGAATTCATTGTCATAAAAATAAGGGCCTAACTATAAAGAACAACTTTGTAGAAGAGACTTTTAGTCTAAAGTTTCAATTTCAGGCTCAAAACATATCATTCCACCTAAATCTGCATTCCGGACCACTGTGGTGGTATAGTGGTAAGCGTGATTACCTCTCACCCCAGCAGGCCTGGGTTCAATCCCAGTCGGCGCCGCCGGGATGTTCTGAGGCATAACATCTCTGATTACGCCTTCCTTCGGAAGGGAAGTAAAGCCGTTGGTCCCCGGTTCATGAGTTGATGGGTCGATATGTAGGGTCCAGGTGTGGGAGCTGCCTCCATGGCATTGGTAGCATTGGTGCTCAGCACGAAAAACAAAATCGACGGAAAACAAATCAAGGAAAAAAAATCTCAATAACCCTATAGAACCCAATTATTAATAACAATAAATTCACATTAGATTTTATAAATTTAGTCACTTCACCATGGAAAATAATTATAATTAGTTTTGGTAAAAGACGAATGTTTTGTTCAAAATTCTGTTTCAATTTTTTTTACTGCACATATAACAAAACTTTGTGCAGTAAAAAAAAAATTTGATGGAAAGTATTTTTTGACAATCTTTCACTAGCAACCAAAAATATCCATTGGTTTTGCCCAGATGATGTACTGTTTAAAGAAAAATTGAAGAACAGAATATTTTTAACGATGGGTCCAATCTTTAGATACATAGGCCAACATGAAAGCCATTTCCCCTACTTTGGAATCACATTTTAGAACCATGCATAAATGACGTATCATTTAAAGGGGGAGAGGAGTATTCAAAAGTTGTGAGCGTCTATGTTCTAGGTATAGTACAATACAATACGAAAGTGTGCGTTGGGTCGAAAACTGACCAACGTATGCCCCTTAAGGGAGCATCGAAAAAGGTTTTCCTTTTCCATCTGTTAAAAAAAAAATCTGACGTGCAACTATTGAGATTTATTAAATTTCTTCTGATGTAGATGACGCTCTAGTTCAATTCAATTTAATGCATTGACCATGCGTGCACCCTTCATTTAAATCGGATCCTGCGGATTGTGTGTATCCTAGTGTCGAAATAACAAATTGCACTGCCACGCATATTCTTCCGCTACATTGATGTCATCATCAGGCACTTGCACATTGGCAACTCTCGTTTTATTTCGTTAGATACTGTCAACTCGATATTGATGTCAAAGAGATCAAGCTCCTACTGTCTTTTTGAGAGCATAAGAGAATATCCTTACCAGCCTTGCTCTCGCGTATTAGGAATTCATGAGAGGGAGATTTTAATGTGGCTCGTGATGAAATCGCATGCGCCAATTTTACTCTACCATTTTGAAGTCTACCGTATGATTTCTTCTGAATCATTCATGATACGATACGTAGGCGAGATCTATGTTTTCCGTGTGTAATATCTACTGTGTTGCTCGTGCCTGTTTGTGACGAATGAACCCTGTTTCTAAACTGTACGCCGCACTGTTTGTGCGGGTGTGAGTTTGCTACAGAAAACCCTCAATTTAATTTCCCCATAGCTTTTCCTACTACGTTACTTTTTTTTTCTCAGATGATTTCCAACAACTATAAACAGTCGAGATTATTATAGCATGGTTAATAGGGTCCGTTCTATAAGAACCGGCATTAACGAACATACGTACCTTATTAGATTTTAGCGAATTGGAACCCATCTCTGATTTTAGGATGCCTAATTTAAAGAAATAACATCCGGCTAGCTTTAGAAAAGTTGTTAAGTAAAAAAGTGCCCACCTTTTAAAATCCGAAGCACCCATAAAAGTGGTAATTTCGTTAAACTGATCCTAGAGCTCTGCGATTTTTCCGAAAACATTTGTATCGTAAAGTGCTATAATTCTGCGCAGTTTTAAAATTTCCAAAAGAAATTACGAATTAAATATAAGGTTCATACTTCCACAGTAATGGCAATATTATGCGTGCCATGTATTGAGCTGACGAGCTCTTTAAATATTGTGAGATTATTCACCACATGTAAAATTGTGTCTGAATGCGAGGTTGAGAGCAACCCGGTACTCAAATAATGCAATGCGGAAATCTTTCTTGTTTGTAGTGAGTCTTAGTGAGGTTGATTGCTGATTAGTTTTGATGGCTTGAGATTCGTAGCCATTGCTGTTTGCGAATTGAAGATAATCAGAGCGTATTCATGATAATTATTGGTGAGATTTGATTTTTGGCCACAATTACTTTCTTTCATTACACATAATAAATGACAAAAAATCGTTTCTTTCAGTCAAAATTCATATCACAAAAATCTTCGAATTTTTCTTTTGGTAGTTCAATTAATATATTTAAAGGAAAAAAATGTTCGTTTATTCTTTTGGTTTGCCAAATCCGAACTGCCGTGCCTTTCGCTTAACCCCTTCCATTAAATTTTGCATAGTGGTCTCATCGACCTTATTCGCCGCCGAACGCCAGTTAGATTTAAACTGCTGCTCGTTTTCCATGGATTTATTAGTTTTTTGAGATTCCGTTTGACCAAGGCCCAATACCGTTCGATTGAGCGGAGTTCTGGGCTGTTGGGAGGGTTGTGATCTTTGGGTACCACAACCACGTTGTTCGCATCGTACCACTCGATTGCCTTTTTCCCATAGTGGCAGCTCGCCAAGTCCGGCCAGAACATCACAGGTATATTATGTTGTTTTAGGAATGGTAGCAGCCGCTCTTCCAGGTACTCCTGGACGTAGATCTCTTGATTGATAGTTCCCGTAGTAATGAAAATGCCGCTTTTTAGATCACACGTGCATATGGCCTGCCAGACGAAATTTTAGATATTTTTTCGGGAACTTCGATAGTTTGATGATTTTGAAAATTTCAGCCACCTTCCCTTTTCCTGATGCGGTATAAAACTCCTGTCCTGGAAGTTGCTTGAAATCCACCTTCACATAAGTTTCGTCGTCCAACTTGTTTTGTTTGTAATCTCGGTTCGCCACCTTCACCTTCTTAAACGTCGACAACCCGGCTCGTTTCTTGGCCCAATGCACAGTAGTATGGGAGATGGAGGCGAACCAGCCCAAGGCTGAAAGCCTCCCTAATAAAGATAAATAATAATAATAGTATGGGAGACATTGAGCTTGCCAGCGACGTCCCGGATGGAGAGGTTAGGATTCCGCTTATATTTCACCGCCACCTTATTCGTCGTCGCTGCCGCGTCCGGATTACGATTGCCGCCGCTTCCAGGCTTTCTGACGGTCGACTGACGCTCCCCGAACACTTTTAAAACGTTTGTCATGGTCGATTTTGACTACATCCAGCAATTTTGCCAACTTGGCGTGTGAGAACGTCGGATTTTCTTGCTGCGAGCAAACGGTGAATGTAGTCTAGGATCATAGAATTCAATCGGAAAAGAGCTGAGTAACATTAAATTTGTGTGAAATGGCGTTAATAAAATAAGAAAGCTACAAAACAATTTGCTTAAAAAGAATAATCAGGTATTAGAACACATTGTGCTGTAAGTTTTAGAATTTATGTCTCAAGCGAGCTCTCTGTTTCGGTTTTTAGTATGTATATAGTCAATATCCGATAATCTTTTTGGCGTATTGCCAGATGATACACCTCTATCTGCAAGGTTAAGCTATCCCCTACCTGAGGATGGGGTTAGTTTGTGTAAAACCAGGCTGAGGCTGATTTCGACAAGATGTTTGACATATTATATGATGCCACAACGCCGCCGCCACAACAATGGGCGCCTGACCTAAGGAAGGTAAGAATTTCCTACATCAAAAAATCTTCCGGAAATGCTACGTTAAAAATCATGGAAAAGTTCACTCTACTTCATTATTTTCTTCGTGAATCTAAACGAAAGTCACGCAAGGTCTGCAATCTGTGGTTTTCGCTGCTGCGTCTGATTGTCCAGGTGCGTTACACACAGAGATTGAACTTTTATTATAATTAATTATTATATTATAATTATTAATAACTTTTTATCATACTCTAGGAATTATCTTTCTATTTGTTAGCGTTTATTAAATTGCAGACAAAGACTAATCTTTAAGCGGTTTATAAAGCTCTTTGTTGAACATTTTTGTCCGGCAGACTCATTGACACAGCGGGTTCGCCTCAATTATCGATGGTCAGAAAACCGCTCACTTTCTGTACTGTGCGGGTGAACCTAGTCATTTTCCACCCTCCGATGTATTGCAATCACCGTCCGTAGAGCAATGAACAACCACCATGAATTCAACAAACGCGAGGACGACGACGACGACGACGACTACCACGACACCCAGTGCAAGGATGTGTGAAGGATCATCATAAATATTCTTGGTTTTTCACTTTCAACACACATCCTAATTTTTTCCTCGCGTGCGAAGATTTTTCATCCGCTTGAAAAGTGATTTTCCACTTCGGTCCCGAATTGTATGTTGTTTTTTCGCTTATTCTCGCGAACGGTTGGAAAATTTTAAGCAAATTACAATCAACAGAGTCGTTAGCGGGTGAATGAAAAGTGTTTTCGGTAACGCATTATTCGGAACAGGAAAGGATATCGTGCAAAACGGTGCTTCGCAGTGTTTGATGGTGGAAAATTGTAACGCAGTTGTCCTTACCGAACGATTTGTGGTAAAGGCAGCATCATTGGAATATGTTTGCCTCGAATCAAAGCCAATAGATTGCGTTATTTATGAGTAAAAGTGACATTGAAGGAAAATGTTGGGCGAATCAGGAATTACACCTACGGGTGTCAAATAGGAAGTCGATTTCATGCAAGGTGCTACAAATTGGTGTAAGAAGTGATTTAATTTTATGATAAGGATTTTTCATCGGGCTGTGTAAAAAATTGTAGGGAAATGATATCGAATGCAAAATTTTCCAAACGATTTACCATAGTCTTCATATTGTCCATCTTCCATTGATAAATGCTAAAGTTGAAGCAAATAATGATGTGTGAGTGTGAAACAAGGAGTTTTCCCTCGTCAAAATTAGTGTGCGTGTTTTTATTGGTCAATGAAGTTCGATAGGAGCAGAGGGCGGCAAAGACACACTCACGCGATCGTGGGGCCTCTGAGGATAAAGTGCCAATCAAAGGCGTGAATATGGCAAACTACAAGTTTAGCTGTGATACGACTCCTGTTGGGTATATTATGTAACCCTATTAGGCAGGTGGTAAAATTAGACACCCATCTTAAAACAGAATGACATCGGTGACAGTGGCTCGTAGATGGTTGGCGTGACTTTTCCCGATGACATCATACCTGGCGTGTGTTTAGTTCCGTGCATCGGTATGAGTGTTGGCATTTGTATGCGAATATGGATAAAATGGCAAAGAACATCTACTGAAGAAGAAACAACCACTATACAGCTGTTCTTCGTTAAGCAAGACAGAATGAAGAAAATCCTATTGTGGGATATGATACAGTATCGTCTGGTGCTGCTGCTGTCCATAATCATTATGGCCTAACCTTGAAACAAAAAAGACACAGTGGCTTCTTCAACGATTGTGTTGGCCTGCAAATCTTGCCGCTTCCATGACATCATCTCGCAGTCAGAGACCCCATTATTTCATAATAACAAGTTGTTAAAACAATTACCGTTTGGAAGATGCTCTATTGTTGTGTTTCCCCTCCCAGAAACGCAGTCCACGAGCTGTAAGTTTTTCTCCAAAGCGTACTGGTAAATAACAAGCGAATTACAATAGTGCAACGTTTTTCTCACTTTGAAACTTTCGCTTTCGGAATTTAGACCCGGTTGGTCGGTACGAGCCGCTCGCTCAGTCAGTACTCGAAAGGCGGATTTTGAACTTGCTGGTATGCCACAAAACAAAAACAATGAATGAATCTCTGTCGCAAACCGAGCCGAATTGTTTAACTCCAATATTTTTTGGCTTCGTACATTGGCATGATGTGCGATGAAATTACCTTTGTTCACCTGTCATTTTGGGTTAAATAACTATTTAACAGCACAGTACTAGTTTCTGAATGGAATGGAATTCAATTACTTTTTTATTTTTGTCAATTACGGCAATCCCAAGTAGCATTTCTTGTTTTATTGCACTCTATTAGTGGTTATTGAGATCAATTTCATAAAACCGCCAATAAAATTAATAGCTCCAGCACAACCTTTTGATAACCGCTATAAGATCGTCATACAGCTTAGTGGACCACTCTTGATAAGGTTTATAAAGCATGTTTGAGAATCACAATAAAGCTGTCTTAAAACCTTTTGTCAGGAAGCCTCATACTCTACAAAAGGTTCTCATAGCCTCTATAAGAGTAATATTGTATCCAAGCAGTTTTATTACGCTTTGGTGAAAATCAGTTATAAAGCCAATTGAATTTTTATTGGCTTCAAAGCAACCGCCATAAATTAGTTTGTTGCTGTTCTGTTCTGTTGAAACTTTTTTTCCAAATGGAAATCTTTAGCGGTAAAAATAGGTTTGAGTGTTGGTGTCAAGATCACCATGCCATCAATTTTGTTTCATGGCGACATTAGTGAAAATTTTAAATAAAATATATGACTTTTTAGAAGTTCCAAAACATATGCGCTTGAAATGTTATCGTGTATATTGAGATAATATGAGCGTTAAATAAATGCGCCTCCAAAATAATTCAAGTTAACAAAAAAGATTGTTTCAGAAATTTAAATGAATTTGATGGAATTACCTTAATTTTACAGAAAATTGATCTCAATACATAAATTCATACCAATGCACACTGGAAATCATTTCGGATCTCTTATTTAGCCATTATTTTATTGATTTTATTCCAAGGCTAATGGCATTTTCATAATGACAATATGGCGACAGAGGACAGCAGGCAAGAAAAACACCAAGCGCAATTTCTTAAAATGTCTAATGCTTACATTGCACACTGGGTCAGGAATGCAACCTAGCGGATCAAAATTAATAACTCTGAAACGAAGCATTTCCGCGACTTGGTGTTTTCGGCAAAATTTCTCGTCATAATAAGGACCATCTATTGACATAAACAAATAGTTCAAAACTATTCCGCAAAGATGGTGCCACAATCTAACTTCTTTCTCTGACGTTTTGGAGACTTGATGTTTTGGGCAAAGTTGTTTATCTTGACAAAATGAACAGCTCTTTCAAAGACGTTAAATTTCCACTGTCTACTGGTTCCAAGTTATATGGAGTTAAAAAAAAATGTTGAAAATATGGTTTGGTTTTTTTGCTTACAGCTTTATAATGTTTTATTATTCTCTTATGCAAATACATTAAATAAATAGCTTTTGTGAAGAAACATACTGGATTAAGCTTCAAATTTCAAAGATATTGTTGAAAAAACGAGAAAAAAAACACAATTTTTGAACATTAATATCTCCCAAAGCGCAAAAAATCGCAACCTGACATTTTCAGCAAAAATTAAGCAATACTCGATAAACAAAATATCAAAATTTGCTGTGAAATAGCTTTTTTTAATGCATTGAATTTGTGTTTCGAAGACTTCACGACTTTGTCAAAGTTGGTTATCTTGATAAAATAAACAACTTTTCTAAATACGTTAAAACTTCACAGCCTACTGTTTTCGAGTTATGTGAAATTACAGAAAAAATGTGAATATAAGTGTTTTAATTTTAAATATATTGTTTAAATGAATATACCTCGAAAACAGTAGGCTGTGAAGTTTTAACGTCTGAAGAAGAGTTGTTTATTTTATCAAGATAAACAATTTTGCCAAAGTCGTCAAGTCTTCAAAACGCCATTTCAATGCATTAAAAAAGTTATAGAAAAAAATAATGTTCCATTAAGTCGTCAAGTCTACAAAACACCAAAATATACCTCTCTCAAATTTTGATATTTTGTTTATCGAGTATTGCTTATTTTTTGCTGAAAATGTCAGGTTGCGATTTTCTGCGCTTTAGGAGATATTAATGTTCAAAAATTGTTTTTTTTTTCTGGAACCAGTAGACTGTGGAAATTTAACGTCTTTGAAAGAGCTGTTCATTTTGTCAAGATAAACAACTTTGCCGAAGACATCAAGTTTCCAAAACGTCAGAGAAAGAAGTTAGATTGTAACACCATCTTTGCGGAAGAGTTTTGAACTATTTGTTTATGTCAATAGATGGTCCTTATTATGACGAGAAATTTTGCCGATGACACCAAGTCGCGGAAATGCTTCGTTTCGGAGTTATTAATTTTGATCCGCTAGGTTGCATTCCTGGCCCAGTGTGCATAGGATGAAAGCAGAACAGAAAAGCATAATGCATGATTTTATTACGAGAACTATTTTCTTTTTACAAGAGCAATTCAAGCTGAACTTTGCATTAGGTCCTAAGTAACATCGATTCTCTTCGTCGACTTTCTCTTTCGTTGATAACTTATTCACAGAACCGTTTCTTGATGTGTTTGTCGTATTGGATGCTAGATAAAAGCTTCTTTTATCGATTTATGTGCTGAAAATACCTGGGAATGTCTTTACATGACCGTGGGGATGCAAAGAGAAAGTTGACGAAGCGAATCTGTCAATATTACTTAGGACCTAATGCAATGTTCAGCTTGAATTCATTTTTTTATTTGAGGGCAAATGTATATTCCTATTCTACGGGTGCAACCGATGAATTTTACAAACATTTAGAAAAGTTTTGAATGGTAAATTAACCTTTATGAAAAGTTATGCGTGATTTCAACCTTTTTGCCCTAGGACTGTCACCATTTCGACCAAGATTCGACCGTGTCACCCCATGTATATGCGAGCGAGACGTATACACGAAATGTTTTCATGCTCATGCTAACAATTTTGTTGATTTTCTTTGCGCTCCGCTTGGAAGTACCGGAAAGTTTTGATTCTTTTCTATGTTGTAAAAATAAACCACCTATTTACATTTCTGACCAGTCGCAACTGAATGCTTATAATTTTTTTTAAATAACTGTTTCATGGCCAACTAGTTTTATTGCGCTTATTTATAAAGCAACGAAAGGATTAATTTTTTGGTTTTATAAGGGCAATTTATATTACTTTTTTGTATACTTCAAAGCAATCATAAAACCTTTCATAAGTGAAAATAGCATAAGCATCAGTTGGTTTTTTAATTAGCTTTATAGGGGTTTTGTAGATAGCTATAAGAATGTTTCATGACTTGCATTGTATATGACCGTCATAAAGCTGTAGGTAATGGTTGCAGCTGCAATAAAACCTTTATAAATTTGGAATATAGCCAAGCAGCTCTAGATTTGTTACTTGGGATGGTTAGTATGTTACAATCGATCAGATTCAGATCTTAGACAGTAACACGTTTGAATTGAATAAACAGTTCTGATTTGATTAGTTATCAAGTGGCATGTTACAAAAGCTGTTCTGTCTTTCTTTTGAATCCGATTAACAATTTAGTGGTGATCGGTTGGTGCGGTTCGGTATGTGTGATGAGTTATGATTTTGTTTTTGTTGAAGCATGATTAATTTTGAGGGAGAAAATAGATGCCGCGATCGCGATAGAACACACATGCTTGTTAGTACATGACCAAGAAGATTTAGTTTTGTTTGGAAAAGTTGACTAATTCTAACTGCTCTCTCGTGGCTTCATGTTTTCGGGATTAAATAAAAATCGCGATGGGACTGATGTGTTATCACAAAAATAGCAGAATTCAATGTAATGGCGCGAATTATTTCAAGGAATAATTATCACTATTTTATATTTATCGTGTATTAGCAGTGATGCCCGAGCTTTTTTTTTTGGATGCATCCAGTCCGTAAACAGTTAAAATTTGAAATCTTCTGGTTTTTAGAATTCATCCAGTTTTATAACCAGTACAGAATGACTTAGATGCTTACAATTTAAACTTTTATTTTGGCAGGGCTGTTACAACAGGCACAGTTTTCCCTTTTTTTTTCCCAGATTTGTCGCGAATTTGAACTTTCAATCGTGTAAATCGCGGAAACATTAAATAATGTCGAAAAAATAACGGAATTTATTTGAATTGCGCGAATTTTTTTTAGGAAAAATTATCACGATTTTCTTTTTTATCATTTTCAGAACAGTGATGCCAACATTCCAGTTTTTTTACGCATCCAGCCAAACATTTAAAGTTTGAAATCTTACAGTTTTTTTAGAATTCATCCAATTTTCCATTACTAATCACAACATATTTTGAAGTATGATTACCAGAACAGAATGATTAAGATGCTTACACTTTAAACTTTTATATTGAAAATGAATTCTGGAAATGCAGTATGTCTTCATGAAGACTGCACATTGTAGTCGAAATACGTATCTGTCATTTATTATTTAAAAATAAAATTATTTAAGTGGAATTAAATGGAAGATAACCCTTTTTTGCTGTTTTATTTAAGCATTCCGCTAACAAGCCAATTTCATTACTTCACGAGATAAACTAGCCTACGGCTAAAAATCTCAAAAATAAAGTTAAAAAAATAATTGAAATCTACAAAACTTGTGGCGATCAAGCTCGCTTCACGGCATCGAGACAGGCGGGTAGTGTCACAGGATCAACACGCATTTTACAGATTTGTTATTATGACAGTTAACATAACTTTATGTCAAAGTTAACTTTATTAATATCGCACAACCAGATTTTTTTTTTCAAAATTACGGCCAAACATCGGGAAAAAAAACGGAAAATTGCTAATCGGAATTCACTTGTCACTTTTCAAAGTTCCAAAATCCCAGAATTATAAGAATGAAGTCTCAGCTATTTGATTAATTTCAAGTTCGAACCCTTAAATTTCAAAGTCGTCTCAAATATTTTTGGTAGTTTTATTTTTCTTTTATTTAACGTCGGTCTCTGTTCCGCAAACTAGTGCCAATCACCGACGGACATCGATTGCCATCCATTGACGGTAATCGAATGTGCAGAAAGACAGCTTCCACACCTGGATTTCATTTTTTACCTCTTTCTGTTTCCAATTGTGGAAAAAATGAATTCTTTTATAATTTCCTACAATTTTCTGCAGAAAACTCTCTGAATTCACTTTGCAATGCTCCTCATATTATTAATAATTCTAGCAATTCCGTGAAATTTTCCTGAAAAATCACTTCAAGTTCTCCTCAGCATGCATTTTTATTCACCGAAAATTTCCATAGAATTACCATAGGATTTAAAAAAAGTTCTGCTCAGAATTTCCATTAGTAATGCTTGTTATAATTTCCTTGGAAATCTCTTTTAAATTTTCTGAAAATTATAACTGGAATATCCATGGAATACTCCTCAGAATTCCTTAGAATTTTTCCTCAAAATTTTTGCAGAACTATCCTTGGAATTCAAAATTAAATTTTCTTGGAATTGTTAATCATTTTCAAGCTAAATTGCATTTCAAATGAAAATGCATGAATAGCTATGCCGCTTTTATTCATTAGAATCTCATAATGTGTTTTTTTATGTTCACAAAATAGTCAGAATTTATAATACCTAAAACATAAATAACTGAAGATAATACATTTTTATTTTTTTATTCTTTTTTTTTTCAAAGGGTACAAACGATACTCCTTTAGCTCAGTCGATAAAGGTGCTGCTACGAATCAAGTCTATGCTGGAGGAAGCTGGGCTCGATTCGCTAAATTTTCGGGTTGCAAAATGTCCCGACTTCCTTGGGTATAGGATTGTACAGGCATAGAAAGCTCTCAATTAAAATGTAGGAGCGTTTGAAAAAGTTGAGTTGTGGGCAAGGAAATAGCTAGTATGCGATAAGCCTGAAATGCCATGTAGTAGTTATACAAATGGTATTTTTTAGCGTTGAAGACTTTTTTTTATCTGTCGCGGATTAATATATGAAGTTGCGGATTTCTTTTGAGAAATCGCTGATTTCGAGGATCAAATTTTTAAGATCTTGTAACAGCTCTGCAGTGATTTTGCTTACCATGCTTTTAAATATCGCATTACTTTCCAAAGTGAATTCAGATCTAATTCACATTTCTCACTAACAACTACGGTCTTCGTGTGACAACTTTGGAGATGCAGAGGTATATTCGGTTTCTTAGAAATAACAATCCCCTCCCGGATGACCGCCAGGACTTTGCCGGCGTCGATAATGATCTTGAAAGTACAGGTTCACCTAAGCCGGTCATTAGTGCTTTTACTCTCTACTTATTGCTTACATAGTTTGCTTATCGTGTTTTATAAGGCAATTGCCGTCGTCGGATTTGAATGATTGCTATAAAGTCGATCATAAATTGTTTGTTTTTTTTATGAGGGACTCGATTGCCGTAGACAGCCGTTTTTGCATACTGAACAGAAAATCGTGGGATAAAACCCAGGTTGTATTATTTTAAGGAGTTTTATAGTCACATTTTCTTTCTCATTGTTCCGGGTTACAACAACTCGATCATAAGAAGTGTAATGTGATATAAGTAACTCGGTGGCCTTTGAGCGACCGTTTTTGATTTCTGAGCAGAACATCATGAGTTTAATCTGATGCCCTTTCTTATTCAAAATTCGTTAGTCGCTTTCTTTCTTAGCTTGAGCCCATCACTTTAATTCAGCGTACCGTTTTCCTTAACAAACTCTGCTGCAAACCCGGCCAGTGCTGCCACATTCTCATCTGTACTGGGAGTAGAAAGCATCTTTTTCATCTGTACTATTTTTGAAAAAAAAAATCTGTTCTAAAATCTGTACCATTCAAAATTGTTAATATCGAGCAGTCTCTGTAGGAATTAAGTTGCATCGCTTATCACTGGTCCTTCCCCCTCTTCTTCATTACAAAAATTCGCCTTAGTTTTCATGACTCAATCAACTTGTATTCTCTTCCACACATAGTTGTTTCTTTCTCACGTTAATGTCGATCACATTGACATATGACTGCCAATTCTTTACACCGAGCAACACATACGCGACTTAAACTTTTAAAGAAAGACATTACATAAATAATTAAATAATATTTTTACATTTCAACTTCTTTTTTACTCACTTGGAAAGAAAGATTTGTTTACAACTTATTTTCAACGGCGCCGGTGGTGTAGTGGTAAGCGTGATTACCTCTCACCCCAGCAGGCCTGGGTTCAATCCTAGTCGGCGCCGCCGGGATGTTCTGAGGCATAACATCTCTGATCACGCCTTCCTGCGGATGGGAAGTAAAGCCGTTGGTCCCCGGTTCATGAGTTGATGGGTCGATAGGTAGGGTCCAGGTGTGGGAGCTGCCTTCCTGGCACGTCCGTAGCATTGGTGCTCAGCACGGAAAACAAGATCGACGGAAAAACAAACCAAAGGAAAAAAAAAACTTATTTTCGATACAGTCCTAGGGTAATTGTACCAAATTTTGGCTTTATCTTGAATTTCACATTCATTCTTTAGAAAAAAAAATCAATACGAAGTTAGAATATATATTATACATATATTATCTACGCAAAAAAATATGTCAATTTATTTCAAGTTTGATGTAGGCCCTAGTGCCAAAACTGGTACACTTACCCTAGTTAATTTTCCGACAAATTTTAGTATTTAGACAAATTTCAATAATACACTGGAGTCGGTTTTTACGCACAGGATATATACCACGTAAAAACCGACCAAGCAAGATGGATTAATTCACATGCTAAAACATTTTTAAATCTTTGCATTATGTTAGCATATGGTAATTTAGGGTAAATACACACATTTAATAAAATCTTGAATTTTAATAAATTCTGCATTTACCAAAAGTTGTGATTTTTTTTTCAAGTACGCCATTTGATAAATTGACCCAACACAGATAATGTGATTAGAATTAGGTCGTTAAGTTGTACCGTTTTCGAGAAATCGTTAAAAACGTACCGCGTAAAAAGCACCGTAATAGAACCGACTTCAGTTCACATAAATTTTAATAACCATATTTTCTTCTACTACTTCGGCACGTCCACCGTTGTCCACGTAATCGGCGTACAGTTGGGAAACGATACCGGTAGTGTGGTCAAAACCTCTAGCGCCGTGGGTATGCATTCTACAGATTTGCAGTCTTCGACAAAATTGTTTAGGTTACAAAGAGCTAGCTATTGGTGGTTTCTGATTAGTTCGTTTTCCTGCCGCATAGGTGGCTCTTGAATCTATCTTTTGTTGTCGTTGAGACACACTGAAAGCACAAACGAAGTTACAGACGGAGCTGATCGAAAAACTTTGGTTACTGCTATTGCAATTTTTCAGTGTACCACTGGCAACACTACTACTGGATTGTACTAGCATTTTCACCAAATGCACTAGAATGTTTTGGTTCTATCTCTTTCACTCTACTCAAAACAGTAATGCATAAAAAAAATGACAAAATGATACACTCTTTGCACACTGTCAAAGAACATTGCACACAAAATCAACTTTGTTCAAATCCAAACAAAAATACTAGCCCATCTGGCTGAGGGCACAAGCCTCTAAGAAAATTCTATTACAGCGAACCACATTATTTTAATTGATTTCTTCACCAGTTAGTCGTCTGTCGCTTCGTTTGTGCTGAAAGTGAGTAAGCGGCTTGCAAAAATTTCCTCATGAAAATAATTATCATAATAAGCATAATACTTAGTACTTTATCAAACTGTTTAAATTTTCCCAATTATTACAAATATCATACATTTTTATAAAAGTATTTTCTAAAATGTTTCAAATTAGTGGCCAAATGCCATTTACTCAGATTAGTACATAAATGAACGGACACATTTATTCAGAGTTATTAATGTGGACCTAGTTGGACATTTCAGTATGCATAGGACAACGGGGATCAGCAAACATGTTTATAAACCGTCATTAGAATATGTAAAATTTAATAAAAACATCATTTGAACCTGTTTTTTTAATCGTCTGCTGTTTTCTATTATACTATGCACATTGAAATATCTAACTAGGTCTGCACTAACCATTCATATAAAAAATATTGCGTTGTTGACATTTTTATACTCCACTACATCATGACATTTTTGAAAATATTTTTTCAAAAAATTATGATACATTTCCAAACATGTGAGATTTGAATAGGTTCCATAATTTCGACACGAGGATTTATACCATTCTGATACATATTTCGGACACTTATGGCATGTGCCGCAGAACACGGACACATACTTCATGGAAACACATTATTTAGTTTCGTTTCTTTAATACATTGTTGAAGTATCCTTAAATTGAGTTATCTGAGATGACATTTTAATGTAAATATCAAAACATTTCGATTTTTTTTAATCTAACTAGTGCTACCAAAATTCAAACATCAGTTACTTGTCTTTGAGGAGATTCAAATTTCGGACAGAAAAGAATTAAATTTCGGACACCTTATGTTGAATATGGTTTATCAAGCTACGTACGATGGCAATCTCTGTATAATATGATTTTACTCGTTTATTATTACCTACGTTATATTTGAATTCATGTTTCATGTCGTTTAATTTTATGAAATTATTAAATAAATGAATAAAACTGTGTTGTCCGAAACATGAATCACATTTTTTCAAAGTGAAAAATTATGATTCATATTTCTTTTTTTTTCCTTGATTTGTTTTCCGCCGATCTTGTTTTCCGTGCTGAGCACCAATGCTACCGACGCCAGGAAGGCAGCTCCCACACCTGGACCCTACCTATCGACCCATCAACTCATGAACCGGGGACCAACGGCTTTACTTCCTTTTCGAAGGCGTGATCAGAGATGTTATATGCCTCAGAACATCCCGGCGGCGCCTACTGGGATTGCACCCAGGCCTGCTAGGGTTTTTTTTATATACAGGGGGGAATCTGCTCACAGTCACCTGAGCATGGAATCACGGTGTTGGGATGGGAGAATTGCAATCCCGACCCACTAAACCTTACCCTGTGCGCTTGGCCCTTGACCTCCCCAGAACCGCCCGAAGGCATTACTTCGTGGGAGGGGCCGCTATAGCGCTATGGCGCTTCTCTAGCAATACTCTATCGATCTTGTGGGGATGGGAGAATTGCAATCCCGACCCACTAAACCTTACCCTGTGCGCTTGGCCCTTGACCTCCCCCGGAACCGCCCGAAGGTATTACTTCGTGGGAGGGGCCGCTATAGCGCTATGGCGCTTCTCTAGCAATACTCTACTATCGATCTAGTCGGGCAGTAGGCAACTGCTGCTTGGCACGCCACTGTCGTTGTAATTCCGAAACTATGTGGGTGACCGCACTCCAGTTCTCGGTGGTACCACACATCCTAGGGACGATGTTATCCGGACTAGTATCCGCTCCGCATATCGCTAGCATGGCGCTCGATACTGGCTCGAAGTGTGGACAGGCAAACACAACGTGTTCGGCCGTCTCTTCGACGCCAGCACACGTGGGGCAGGTGGGAGTACTTACATGTCCGAACCTATACAAGTAACTCCTAAAGCAGCCATGGCCTGACAGGAACTGTATCAGGTGGAAGTTTACTTCCCCGTGGCGCCTGTTGACCCAGCTTGATACGGAAGGCATCAAGCGGTAGGTCCACCTCCGCTTTGTGGAGTTTTCCCACTCCGACTGCCATCTCGCAATCGACACCGCTCGCGCGTTGTTGCGCGCCCCTCGAACGGTCCTCGCGTCATAGCACACCACGTCCTCTTTATACGATTGGCATCATCCCTGCTATGACACAGACGACCTCCCTCGAGATGGTGTGGTATGCGCTGGCCACCCTCAAGCACATTAGCCTGTGTGTACTCTCTAATTTACGCCTGTGATAGTCAATATCCAGTACCGCAGCCCACGCAGGGCCGCCGTATCTGAGGATAGATACTACGACCCCAGTGAGGAGCCTGCGCTTACTTGCATTCACTGCCGAGCTGTTTGACATCATGCGGGATAATGCCCCCACAGCCGTAGACGCTCTCTTGCAGGCGTACTCGACGTGGCAGCCGAAGCTGAGCTTATCATCGAGCATAACCTCCAAGAGTTTCAGAGAGCGCACAGACCTAATTATGCTTCCGCCGACTGTCAACGTCGCATGCTGTACCGACATGCGATTGTTGACTACGACCACTTCCGTCTTGTGATGGGCAAGCTCCAGTTTCTTGGATCTCATCCATTCCTCCACAAGCTTGACGCAGTGAGCCGCTGTCAGCTCTACATCCTCGAGGGATGACTAGGTAGACTACCAGCGTGAAATCGTATAATCGGGATGATACCTTTAAAAATGGTTGTTAAACCGTGGGCTAACTACAGGAACAACCGTGATATTTTTTAATGTGTATATAAGTATAGGTATTTCAAGATATAATTATAAAGTGTCCCAAATATGAAGGTGTCTGAATATGAATCAGAAGGGTAGAGTAAAAATTGACGAAAACACCGGCCGATGTCTCACTTTAGG
Source organism: Ochlerotatus camptorhynchus (assembly GCF_037179485.1). Taxonomy (NCBI): domain Eukaryota; kingdom Metazoa; phylum Arthropoda; class Insecta; order Diptera; family Culicidae; genus Ochlerotatus; species Ochlerotatus camptorhynchus. Next base: position 212,633 of record NW_027040775.1, on the reverse strand, counting down.
TGAGTCACAAGTCTTTGATGTATTCGGCAACATTTCTCAGAACTATAAAATTCACAACTTCGCGGAAGAATTCATCCTTCTAAGTCCCCATTTAAAAGATAGATTCGAGCGCCACCTATGCGGCAGGAATAATCAGAAAACACCAAAAACTTGGCCCTTAATAAACTGAGCAGCTTGTCGAAGAGTGAAAATTTGTAGAATGCATACGGCGTTAGAGGTTTTGGCCACGCTACCGGGTTTACTGCCCCACTGTGCGGCTCCATCTTCTATCTCCATCTCTTTCTCTCCTCCTCCTCAGTGTTCTTCTCACCATCCATCGGAAAAACAATCAGGTTTAATCACTTATGGAAACTGTGGGTAAGACGGACAGTTGATTGTTAACGGTTCAGTTCGGTTCGGTTTCACGTGTTATGGATTTCGGTGTTATTAATTAAAATTGAACATAACTAGGTATATGTAGTACCTTTAAGCATGACTTTAATCTACACAAAATTGATATTTCCAACCAAATGCTGTATTTATAGACGAAAAAATAACAATAAAGGGTGATACGGTCAAAATTTGGTCAATATCAACTTGACGTATTTCTTTCAATTTTGCATTTAAAAAACCTGAACGCCCCTCATTTTGAAGGTGTGTGTGTGTAGAATGTTGCTCCTATTTTGATTTTGGAATTCACTCTTCAGTTGTCAAAATGCCGTCCAAGCAAGAAGAGCAGCGTATCAAAATTTTGCTCGCGCATCGCGAAAATCCGAGCTACTCGCCCCAAAGTTGGCAAAATCGCTAAAAGTTGCCAAATCAGCCGTTACAAATGTAATTAAAGTGTTTGGGGAACGTTTGTCGACAGCCAGGAAGTCTGGATCGGGGGGAAATCGAAAACCGGAAGCCACTGAGACGACAAAGAGAGTTGCCGGTAGTTTCAAGCGAAACCCTAACCTCTCTCTCCGAGATGCCGCAAATAAGCTGGGTGTATCGTCTACAACCGTGCATCGAGCCAAAACACGAGCCGGACTATCGACTTACAAGAAGGTAGTGACTCCAAATCGCGATGATAAACAAAATACGACGGCCAAAGCGCGATCCCGGAGGCTGTACACGACGATGCTGACGAAGTTTGACTGCGTGGTAATGGACGACGAAACCTACGTCAAAGCCGACTACAAGCAGCTTCCGGGACAGGAGTTTTATACGGCAAAAGGAAGGGGAAAGGTAGCAGATGTTTTCAAGCACATGAAACTGTCAAAGTTCGCAAAGAAATATCTGGTTTGGCAAGCCATCTGTACCTGTGGCTTGAAAAGCAGCATTTTCATAGCTTCCGGGACTGTCAACCAAGAAATTTACGTGAAAGAGTGTTTGAATAAACGTCTGCTGCCTTTCCTGAAGAAACACGGTTGTTCCGTACTGTTTAGGCCGGATTTGGCATCTTGCCATTACGGTAAAAAGGCCATGGAGTGGTACGCCGCCAACAACGTGCAGGTGGTTCCCAAGGACAAGAACCCTCCCAACACGCCAGAGCTCCGCCCAATTGAGAAATACTGGGCTATTGTCAAGCGGAACCTAAAGAAGACCAAAAAAACTGCTAAGGGCGAGCAGCAGTTCAAGGCAAACTGGCTTTCTGCGGCGAAGAAGGTGGACAAGGTGGCTGTACAAAATCTGATGGCAGGGGTCAAGCGTAAGGCCCGGCAATTCGGATTTGGAAAAGCGGAAGCCTAACTGAATATTTTTCCTGAATTTTATACTAATTGAACTTGAAAAAGAAATTTAATTTGATTTTTTAAATAAACGATTTCACCGATTTACACGCGTTTTCCCTTGACCAAATTTTGACCGTATCACCCTTTACTTAGGGTGTCCGTTTACCCCCAATCTGGATATTTCTTGTGGCACACCAGCAGTAACATTCACTATTGATGACAAATTTCGATCAAGCCTTACTCATTGCGTTCTACCAGACAAGTATGACTGAAAACTGAACCCTCTTTAATAGTCCAGAATTGAAACCTAACTTAGATAATTTAAAAAGCAACAAAGGGTTATCAGCTCTACCATATGCTTTATTATTGGTGGGGGAACTTGACAAACTTGATATCCATCCCTGTTTTCTAGAAACCCAGATAATATATTTTTCGGGCAAATTGCAACAAAGTTTCGTATAGAGGGAAAAAGTAATGTTATGGTGACAGTTCTTATGTTTTCTTTTACTTAGACTTTTTTTTTTAGCTAGCATACATATTTTTGATAACTTTTTGGATATTCAACGAAAACGTATTATTTTTTACAGTTCAAAGCTTTGAATAAGTAAACACTACGAAAAACTCATGTACAATTCGGTCACTTATGACAATTATAGCATAACTACGTGAAATTCAGTTGAATTAAACGGATTTGTTTCGAACCGACGAAAAATAGACAAGAATAATTACTCTTTAAAATGTTTTTTAAAATTATATTTTTAAAAGACATTAACGCAATCCAAATGTCACTTTAAATTCAGCTTTAAAATAGAAAAGATATTGGAGTAGGTCTGTCTGTCTGCAAACACCCAGCTCTCAATTCAATTCCGCTGGCAAGTGGATAGCGATGACCCCACGCATGATTGATTCGGTCGGTATTCGCAAAGCTCTCCGTTTGATGAAAGTTCCCTTGAATTGCCATTATTACAATTATCTTGCTTTTCATACACTTTTTTGTGTACTGTGTCTGCCTTGCCGTCTGTTGGTGGTGATGACTGTTGCTGTTTAGTTGTTGGAGGATATTTTTCTTTCTCACACTTAATTATAACAGCCGGTCCGGATTACAAGCTGAGCATCTCTCGACGGTGAACGCCTACCACCATTCATTGACTGGTTTCCTCCCGCGCCTTTTTTGCATTACTGCATTGCCTGGTATTTTACCCACCTAGGGGTGTAGACGAGTGCTTTTTTTCGTGAACATAACAGGAGAGAAGAAAATTTCGCAATTTAAAGCCGTCGAAATTGACTCACATTCAAATTGATATTTCCGCATATTTTTTTCACTCTCGTTTGAAAATGATGCTATATCTACAGGTTTTGTTTTTTTTTGTTTCCGTTTAATGTTTTTTTCTTAGTCGGTGAACACTTTTGTTTTCAACTGAATTTAACTTATTTTTGTTTTCTATTCATTCTTTTTTTATTTCACACAGGCGGATGCATCATTAGGAATGCTAGAAAGAGAATACCTGCAGGAATCCCTCAGTTATGTTCTGGGAATACAGGAAGTACAGGAAAGGATAAAGTTCGAGTTTGTGGAAATTATTTTAAGTGAGTAATCAGTGTCTTCTTTGTTGATATAGCTTAATGAGTGTGTTCCTTTTGTTTTCTGTAGGATTCATATCCGATTGGCTAGTATTTTACCACCTTGGCCATGAAGTAGCAGAAGATGCCAAAGACTATCTATCAGATCTCCAACTCAAAGTTCAAAAGGTAAGTACAGATGTCTAACTATTGAAATACATTGGCGTAGCTAGGGTCTAAGCACCTTGGTTATTATTTCGTATTTAATTATTAATAATCTCCATCTCCATCTGCTGGTTTTCAACGGGAATTAAGTAGCTGGGAATCGAAAACAACCGATATGTAATTGGGAATTTTATGAAACACGTCAGCTGATATATTGAAGTCGAACATGTAAAAGAAGTTGTTGAATTGCCGGCTGATTGCTCGAATTGGGTCGTGTTGTGATTAATTTCGGCGCCTTGGTTCCAAAAACAAAAAGTCGCTTTGACGAAGAGGCCTCCCAGAGGCATACATATTTAGCTGAGACAGCAGTGTTGGACAGTCAAAAAGCTTGAGCGACCGTCCGTCTCACCTCTAATGGTTCGATTCCCAGGAGACGGCTGCACTCCTCTTACGGTGGCAAGTTCGTTGGGTCATGCCAATTGAGGAAACGAAGAGTATATCTCACAATTTGCGTTGAACGGATTCAATTCTAGTAATACAGGTAGCATTGAAAGGGCACCAAACACCGAACAACTAAACTTGACTCCAATAAGGATCGCACAAGCGAGCAGCAAAGTGACCTGAGGCATAGCGGGTCACGGAACTCGTCGGTAATTTTGAAAATAAAACCCAATTGTCGATTAGCTCTAGATATGATGTCATTTAAGTGGATTCTGAAAGTGAGTCTGCATAGAAAACGCGGCATCCTGATGGTATCAGAAAGGTGACGTTGTTTAAAAAGATCGTAAACAGTACCGGTCCTAGGTTACTGCCTTGCGGAGCTCCCGAGTTGTTTGACAAAACATCCGATTCCGTCGCGCCAATCTTAACCCGTACATAGCGATTCACCAAGTAAGATCTGAACCAATACACAGTCGTTGACGAGACACCAAGTATCTCCAGCTTGGCCAGCATGATATTATAGTCCACCGTGTCAAATGCATCTTTAAGATCCATATACGCAGCATCGACTTGCCATCCTGAATCCATGCATCGTAGACAGTTAGAAGTAAGCTGCACCAGGTTCGTGGACACGGAGGGCTTCGGGTAAAAGCCGTGTTGTTCTGTATCGATATAATTTTTGCATCACGGGAACAGATAAGAAAGTTTCCAGCGGCAGGAGTTCCCGCATTGCTTTGCCGAGAGATTGAATAGCCTCGCAAGTGGAAGGCAGTTATTAGTTTCACAACGTTTTAGAACCGATGACGGAATGCCGTCAGGTCCGGCGGCGAACGAGAACTTCAGTTTGCGTGTTGCGGCTATCATCATGTCTTTTGAAATACGCAGAATATCGAAACTAAACACCTCATGTGACATCCCAACAGTAGCATCAAGCACTTGTGTCGGCGAAGCGGAGAATTCATGGAACACTTGCTTGAAATGACGAGCAAACAAGTCACCGAGTCATTCCAGAGAAACATGGAACAAGGCAACCCTGATTCCTTCCGTTTGGAGTTGACAAACGACCAAAAACTTTTCGGATTCATGCGCAGGTTCGCTTCCGTGTGTCTCACGTGTCGATTATAGAGAAACCGATTGTAATTTCGATAACTACAACTCGCAAAATTGAACAGTCGTTTGTAGTACGGCGAGCAAGAGTTACAATACTTTCGGAGGGCGGCAGAGCGTTGACATTTTAGCACGCCTAGGCGTGGGTTAGACCATGGAGGCTTTTGCGGGGGTCGTCGTGCTGGGACAACGCGGAAAATAGCACCTATCAGTGCAGCACTGAAAAATCCACAGCATTATTCACGCTAGTGGCTGTTTCGATAAATTGCCAATCAATTTCCGCAAGCGCATTGTTCAATGCAACATAATCGGCTCGGCGAAAGTCCAAAGAGTAGCACTCAGATGACGGCGTAAAAACAATCGGCTAAGTTAAACTAAATGACACGACGAGAGCGGGATGATCGGCATCTAGATTAATCAGTGGCTCGACCGGCAAGGAAACAGAAGTGCCGGTAATGCGGAATCATTTGCCATGATAAGATCTAGCAAACGTCCATTTCGATTCGGAAAAGTATTGGCTTGTGTGAACCCGTAAAAGTTAAAACCGTCCAAAAGAACATAGCAAGCAACCCGCATATGCGAACGTAGTGGATCAATTAATGGTGTGCCATTGTCTGCAAAGCGCCACTGCAAACCAGCTTGATTCGAAGAAATTGAGAAGAAATCGAGCCTAACGATTCCACATGCTTACGGATGATCGTGCAGTCGTTTTTGCGGTCGAGGGGCCGGTAGATTGCGCCACAGCTAGAGTTGAAGCGGTATCAGACAAAAGAGAGGCTGAATCGACACCCCCGACCTACATCTACACTCAGGGCCGAGACGACTATGCTGAGCGCTGGCTGGAATAAGCGCGACTGAGGCAGATAAATCGGGGGCTTCCACAGTGCTATCCACGATGCGTCTCGGTGGTGATGGGTCATGGTCCAGAAACAGTACCTCAGCATTATTCTTGGAGATTGTGGAAACATCATGACATCATGAATGGTTTGAAGACCCCATCTCCAATCCCACACACAGGTCCAGGATGATTGGTGAACGAAGGCGGGAAAAGCTCGACTGTGATGGGAGGATTAGGGGCTTCCATGGAGTTAACATCGTAGTGTCCCAGAGTTATGCTGGTAAGTGAAGAATCATGGTTGATCGTTGTAGTGCTGAAACCGGTGAACGAGTCAGGAATGGATCTGGTCATCAGAAGATCGGACTTGCCTGCTTTGTACGGTTGGAAGACCACGTTTCCAAGCTCACACACAGGGCCGGGACGACTGATGAACGACAGCTGCAGAGGCACGACTGTGGCGAGAGGATCAGATCAACCCGATAAGCAACATAGAGGGTGCCAGTTAGATGTGTAGTACCTCATTACTATGGAAATGTAATTCGTTTTCGATACAGTTGCATACTTGCTCTTTTCACAAGAAGCCTCATTCAATTGTGATGTTCCGCATCTCATCAATCAATATAGGTCTTACATGAATTATGATGTCCCGCATAGTTTTGAAAAGGTTCTCACCTTTTCAGCAATCCTAATAGGTCTTCCTAGGTCAAAAAGACGAGCTTCGGGCCAGTGTTTGATGCGGTAGATCTTACATCCCGTAACGTAGCATTGCATATATTTATAAACAATTTTGTTAAAAGTGGTGACCGATTATGTTAGCCTAGACTGACTGCACATATCAATGGTTGCTACTCCGTGATTGATCAGAATCAGTGAAATTACACATTGAATGGGACTGTATATTTTAATGACTTTCGTTGTTTTGGGGACCGTGTTTACCTCTGCGTCATGCGGAGATTTTGTTGGTAGGTTAGTTTCGTTGGATCAGGATTCAGTGTGATTAGTGATGCGAACGTAGTTTTGATATAATGTATTCATTTCCAAAATTGACGCGAATAAGACTTGCGATATTTTAATGTCTGGTAGGCAAACGATGCAACCCTATCAACTCAGTAATGTTAAGTGGCCTGGGAGGAACCCCACGATCTTCAGCTCAGTAAACAAAATCTTTTGGACTATAGAACCGAGCCCAAATCAAGAAAAAAAAACATCAAACAATAAATCAACCGCGAGCACTATTGCAGCACCAATTGCGGAACAAAACGTTTGCAAAAACTAAATTAATTAGATTGAATTAAACTATAGCGCACTGGACCCGGAACTAATAAAATTCGATCACCGGTTCAAAATATCACAAAAAAAAAACACGCTAGAGAACAAAACGTATGCGAAAAACTAATGTAATCGAATTATCATGAGAACATGCGACCGCTCTGCTCGGCTGCCCTCACTTCTTCTTCTTTTTCTCCTTCTTCTTCTTCTTCTTCGCATTTTAAGCTTATTGCATATCGCATATTAGCTTATTGCGTGCTCTCAACTTAGTCTTCTAGATGCACTTCCACAGTTGTTAATTGAGAGCTTTCGATGTCTGTACCATTTTTGCATTGATATGATTGTGTGGCAAGTCCAATCATACTTCTATGCTCAGGGAAGTCGAGAAATTTTCCAACCCGAAAAATTCCTAGACCGAACCGGGAATTGAACCCAGCCACCTCCAGCATGGTCTTGCTTTGTAGCTGCGCCTTTACCGACTGAGCTAAGGGAGGCCCCGGCTGCCCTCACAGCACTCATTAAAAGTACGACCGATTAAGTTAACGGTTAATTTCAGTTTTGTTAAAAGTTATTTAATATCGTTTGAATTTGTTGCAATTCGAATGTTGGAAAGATTGTTCAATTTCATTTAAAATGTCCAGTTTGCTTAAAAGTAATTACTATGAATTATGAGAAAAAATAGCATTTCGTTAAAAGTTATGTTAGATCGCTGTATGGCCACCAGCCAAACAAATTAAAACAAAAATTAGCTATTTAGTATCATTGCTCAAGTGTCTTCACTCAATTCTGTTTTTACGCGATTTTCATTTTTTTTTCGATTTTGTCCTTAGTAATTGTTTAGTAGCATTTGTAATACCATCGTATTTTTCTTTGATTTTGTGATTGTGATTTTTTAAACAAGCTGCATTAAATGTGATTGAAATTTGAGATCAAAATATAGACGAAAAAAATTGCGTAAAAACAGAATAGAATGTATTTCAAAATATGTAGGATTGATTACAAATCTAAGCTTCAACGACAGATAAAGGAGCCTAATAGCCTAATAGGCTAAATTTTACATTCCGGTATCCTACCGAAAATATATTCGATAGTCAATCAATGTGACTTTTCATTAAATTCTTAATCAACCGGAATTCTCTGAAGGACATTATAATTGTATTTTGATTGAATCGGAGCCGGAGTCGGGTTATTTAGATCCGACTTCACAGCCCTGCATGCAGCATAACATATCTTTGCTAACGGTCTTATAGAACATATTAGGTTCCATGCATTGATTATGTCACGCGAAATTTAGGACAAATTTACAACCTCCTTCCCTCCCACCTTTCGTCCACCCGTGGAGCGTGACATAATAAATGGACCACTCATTATTTATTTCTACATTTCCGAAGGAAAGTTTTTAGTCTACATTAATAGCTACGCCAATGCGTCTTATAGTGCATTCCATATTCTTAATTTCCGTTGTCCCAACAGACCCGAGAAAACTTTGATGAAACTCGTCAGAAAGCGCAAGAACTAAAACACAGATACATGGAGAGCAAAATGAAACCAGAGAGTGAATACACCAAGCAGGGCTATCTATTTCTGATGGAAAAGAGTAAGTACAAATGGTTAGACCAATAGGATTCCAACTAAATTGTTTAAATTCTATTCAACAGAGGCGTTCACTGCAACATGGTCCAAATATTATTGTACGTACAAAAAGCAGAACAAGAAGTTCTCCATGCTTCAATTTAACCAAATGTCGGGTCGATCGGTAAGTGCTATTGGAATACACTTGTTTCATACTCGCGTAATGGCGAAAGTTAACTTATTTTCGAATAGCAATCATCGACGGAGGTGTTGACGTTAGCCTCGTGTACACGGAGGCTTTCGGAGTTTGAGAAGCGTTATTGCTTCGATTTGATCTTTGACGAAAGGCCTGCGATTACGTACACGTTTCAGGCGCTTAGCGAAGAAGATCGCAAAGCATGGCTAAATGCGATGGATGGCAAAGAACCGGTATGTCTAACATACGTTGATCAATTGGTTGACTTATTTTTGAATTGTTTTAGACGTACCCGATACCATCGACGAATCACAACGAGGATGGAAACCTGGACGAAGTCGGTTTCGCGTTTGTGCGAAAATGTATAGAAGTACTGGAACGACGGGGCCTGGAGGAAGAGGTTTGTTAAAGATGAGCAAATATTTACGGCTATGCTAATTGATTTTAAATTTGAATGTTGTTTGCTAATACGTACCCGCTTTCGCCGCTTTCAGGGTCTGTACCGAATCGGCGGTGTGAGTACAAAGATAACGAAGTTATTAAACATGGGACTAGACAGAAAAAAGACTGAAAAGGATAGATTGATGTTTTTCAATGATGAGCAAAGCTCGGATGTGTTAGAAAGTAAGACGATAGCAAGTGCACTGAAGCATTATTTAAGGAACCTGAATGAGCCGTTGATGACATTTCGGTTGCATCATTCGTTTATAGCCTCGGCAAGTATGTATCTTTTGCGAAATAGTTCATTGTTTGTTTTGTTGCTTCATACTAGTTTATTGAAATTACAGAACAAGAAACGCGACAACAGCGAATAAATGATGTTCACCAGTTGATACACAGGCTACCTAAGAATCATCTTGAAATGTTGGACATTGTCGTGAGGCATCTGAAATCGTAAGTGTCGCTTTTACCTTTTTTTATATATTCGTTTGAACTTACACTATTTATCCTCTCCATCCTCCAGCGTTTCCATAAAATCGGATAAGAACAAGATGTCTGTGTTCAACCTAGGCGTAGTATTCGGACCAACACTGCTGCGTGCAGCTGAGGAAACTGTTGCTGCCATATTAGATATCAAGTTCAACAATGTTGTGATAGAGATGCTGATTGAAAATTACGAGAAAATTTTCAAAACGCAGCCCGGCAAAAACATCGATTATCTGTGAGTATGATATACTAGTGATTAGGCGAAAAATATCTTCTATTTACTGTCATGTTTGTATATGTTACGCAAATAGAAACTTTCTGTTGCGAAGGAATAGTTTTATTTTGAATTGTGCTGATGGGCGGCGATTTTGCTCTAAGCGGTTTTCGTTATCATTTGGAGAACCTTTTCATATTTTAAGGTATTTGCGAATTTTAACGCCTTTGTAGGGAATGCTAGCAGGCTCGAATGTCAAATAGTAGTAGAGCCTAGTAAATAATTTAAAAAATTGCATTTTAGACCACACACAAACACGAGCCCACCGTTAGCTATGCAACGATCGTATGCTGGCATCGGTGGTGGTGGAGGAGGAGGGGGCGGTGGTGTTGGTGGTATTGGAATTGTCGGAGCAGGTTACGGCAAAGATCGCGGTTCAACCTACTCGCAGCCTGTAGTGCGGGTTGTTGCCAAATCAAACTACACCGAACCAGTAATGTCATCTAGCCTTCAAAACATTTCCAATGGACTATCCCTGTACAGTAAAGGAACAAATCATTATCCCACCTATGAGGCAAAGCCGAAAATAATAACTACGATCAACAGTTCTACACCATCCCTGTTACGGGATACTACCCTATCACCTCGTGAAATCAGTATAGACACGCGGGAGAGCACTTACCTAAAATCAGCGCCATCCACAATCACCATCAGTAGTCACAATAGTCCGCCGCCCAGCCACAACCATCAATTAGGGCGGCAGGACGGCGGAGGAAGCAGTCAAATATATCAGAGCGCCTATCAGAGCCATCTGTTACACAGCCGAGCTGAACCAATGTCAATGATCCGAGGTGGTAGTGCAGGCTCGGAGAGTATTTATGGTGCCACAACAGCAATGCACAAAATGGGTCATCCCAATCCAATGACCAGCAGTGATTCCAATCTAGCGAGCACTAGGAAAGAGCTTTCAATCTACGACCGAATAAATTCCACTAGCAGTTCAAACGAGTCGGTGTGTTCCTCATCTAGTCGAGATTTAAATCATTCATACGGAAGCACCCGAGTTATGCCTAGCTGGGAGTATGGTACGGGTAACGGAAGCATCGGCGTCGTGAGTAGCGCGCTGAGTAAGTTCTCCATTCGGGACGATGCTAGTCAAGGTTATATCCCGAAGAAGACACAACGCACGAAAGGTCTTACGCGCCATACTAAACTAGTGACACCTAGAGATAATCTGTAAGTTGCCTAAATTATTATATTTTACAATGATGCAGTTTTGCAATCTAATTCTTTGCATTGTTTTAGCCGAGTGAGGACTTTGTACGCATGTTTAGCCGAGAATGACGGAGAACTCTCATTCGAACCCAATCAAATCATTACCAATGGTAAGTAATCGATAACGATTTGTTTTTCTTAGGTACTAGCTCTTGAAAAATATAAGAGATCGATCGCAGCATTTGATTGTTAACTCCTTGAATGCACCAGTGTTGATCTTAACTATAAATTTTGATCGAAACACAGAGGAGTAACTAGTACAACAATCTTTCTTCAATTATATACTGTTGTTTGTGACATTATGCTTTGATATGAAGTAAAATGTAATAGTAATTTATTTTGCATTAAATTGGAATTAAAATTTTTTGGTTTTTTTTTTAATTATAGTCACTTTAACACTCCTGGGTCATTTGTGACTTGTCCGGGGATGAGATTTGAACTCGTAACTTTAGCGTGAGAGGTATGGATGGTATCCACTACGCCGGAATCGCCCCCTTTCAAAATTGTAGCAAAATGATGGAAAACATACAGTTTTTAAACGGCTTACAAATGCCAGCCAGAGTTCTCCTCAACACTATTTTTTATAACAACTTCAAGTTTCATGCGTCATTAGATTTCACTTTTTTATGTTTCTTGTAAACAAGGTAAAACATTTGAATTTTTACAACATTATCTAATAATTAGTTAGCATTGAACACAAACAACTAATTTTGTATGTATGTATGTATGTATGTATGTATGTATGTATATGTATGTATATGAATATATATACAATCCAACTTCCACTGTCCGGCAGTGTTTTTATGGAAGAAAAATGTTAGCAATATAATCTATTATTATCTTATACTGATCCCATTGCCAACAATTTTAGCCCGGAAGTTGAAAGGTGTTATCTCTGTTGAGATTCAGTAAACCATTTCAGAATGCCTGGCCACTCACGTCCATTCCGAGATTACTTTCACTTACAACAAGCCCCGCATATACGTAGTACTGATATAAAATGTATATTGGTACTGCGTATACACTTCCATCATCAAAGCAATTCCTGCTTTGTAGATGGACGTATTTAGTATAGACCTGTGCGCCGATCAAAATATTTTCGGCGGCGGCGTGATATGTTATTTTCTGCCGGCGGCGGCGGCGTGGCGGCGTCACGCCGTTTGATTTCGGCGGCGGCGGCGTGGCGGCGTGGGTCGGCGTGAGTTTATTTCACCTGATTTAGAAAAAAAAAAATCTTTCCAAACCAATCGCACATTGACAAAAAATGCTACCCATATTTGATTTCAGATTACTGGAAATCGCTAAAACGTAGGTCACTCAGAGTTTAAGTAAATTTTCCGACACTTTCCCGGGGAAAACTTCTCGATTACAGGGAAAAATTAAGAAAATTGTACACAGGTTAGAAGTGTACTAGAAGACTGATTAAAACCTCAATCAGTTTTTCTCATATTCGAGAAGTTTTCCTCAGAAAAGCGTCGGAAAAATTATTCAATCTATGAGTGATCTACGATTTCGCGAATTTGAGTAATCTGAACTCTCATGCTGCGTTAGTGTGGTGGTCAGAATCAAAAGAGGCTACTGTACAGAGGAAACTAGCAAAACTTCAACGTCTAGCATGCATTGCAATAACGGGTGCGGTGCGTAGCACCCCATAAAAAGCATTAGAAGCAATCCTCAATCTGCTGCCCTTTCATGAACATGTGCCAGGTGATCTTGTTGGTCATCTAAGCATCTTCCCGAGTAGCACACTTTCATCACAATAAGTTACAGCAACTTGTTTATGACTGTAATAAGTCGTATATAAGTTTCTACAATTGAATTGTAACACTACTAGGGTTACAATACATCCAAAGAGGACCAGTGATGAGTATGAATGGAGACTGGATGAAACCAGAGGACAACTATGAAATTCCCTTCAACGTTTGTGAAACGGCACGTTCGGATTGGGAAACTGGTGGTCCTAACATTCGTCAAGGCTCAATCATATTTTTCACAGATGGCTCAAAAATTGGAATACGAACAGATGCAGGAATCTTTGGCCCCGGGACAAATATTTCAGTTGCGATGGGACATTTTCCAAAAGTGAGCCATACTGTGGAATATCATACTGTACGGTAAAAATGGAACTTAAATGCTGGGAAGAGCAAAGGATGATGGCCAATTAGATGACTGTCACAAACTGCAACCAGCCGAAAAGATTTATAACTCCTAATATAACATACACCAAAAAGCTCTTAGAGCTCAATAAAAGAGCTCTTAGTATATACACTGGCCTAGTAACTGGGCACTGTCCTAGTAGATATCACATGAAGAACATTGGTCGGGTTCAGAGTAATATCTGTCGTGTCTGTAATTTGGAACGTGAAACCTCGGAGCATCTGTTCTGCAGTTGTGGTGCATTACACAAGCGTAGATCCAAATTTCTTGGAAGTATTAGCTTACAACCTAGTGATATTTAGTCTGCAAAAATGGTTTTATAAACCATATTATACCGGACTGGGAAAAGATGTGTCCAGGCAATTAGCTGTCTACTCGTTAAATAGTGGTCGGATGGATACTTTTTCCCAGTCTTTCACAAACTTTGTAACAGAATCCGTTGCCTTTACATGTGTCCGCAAGTATGCTTTGGTCAGGGCCCAAAAAGTTTCGATTGGCCTGGCCTGGGGACAGTTTAACGGATTCATCTCCTTGGGTACGAATTGGACCTTGTTGGCTTTATACCAGGCTATCGTGTCCTTGGAGTAATTAACCGACGCCAAATCCGTTTAAACACTCACGCACGTAAACATCGGCTGTCATTATCTCCGTTGTCATAAACGGCTCGGAAAGCATACCACACTCACGAATGGCTTGCCCATAGCATTTTTACCGATTTTTTTTTGAAAAAAAAACCAACTTATCCGCGTCGTCAAACACTTCGGCTTCTCTTCATCGACTTTCTCTTTCGATAATAATTCCTTGATTCGTGTGCCATTCTGGATGCAAGATGAGAACCTCCTTTATCAAACTATGTGGGAGAAACAGCGCAAAATCTGTTTGTAAAGCTGTGACTGTCAAAAGAAAAAGTCGGTGAAGAGAATCGATCAAAGTCACTTACACACTTACACCCCTTTTCTAACCCCCTCAATTCTTATTAGAATTGGACCTAGAATCCTCAACTAATCATCATAGAATTTTTCTCAGAACTCTCGTTAAATGCACTCTCAATTATATTGGAATTATTTCCAAAATTGTGTCGGAGCTAAATTTTGCGTCTCTGATAATTTAAACAATAATCAAAAGCGACGCTTGTATGTGTTAAGCCAAGTTTAACTATATAGGTTAACCTGGCGTAAGATTTAAGTGGAGATGAAGAAATCGGTCCTCAGAGCACTTAATTTCACAAGAGACTTTCGTAGTCTGTACTTTGGTATTCTTCTCTGATATCCTTCAAAATTCTATTAAAATATACTTTGGATTTTTTAAAGTTCTTAATCATCCTTGAAAGACATTTGAAAATCTATCACAGACAAATACATTTGGCAAATTTCCAAGGTTTACAATGTATTTTCTGGGAATGGAGGTATATTTTCCCCGATTTTTAATCGAATTTGAAGGCATTTCCCAATAGTTTTCCTGGTGTTCAAAAGTTTTGCGGTTCACTGATCACCCTGTTTAAAATTTTAATTTTTTTTAACAGATATGTATATTTTGTCAAAACTACTTTAGACTTTAGTGCTAAGTACTCAATTTAAACATATTGTTGATATTTTTAAATTTCACTCTATTTTAGTAGTGAAAAAGTGACTTTAGTGGCTATTTTTAGGGAAATAGTGACTTTAATGACTTTTTGGTGTAAAAAGTGACTTTTTAGTGACTGGCTTCAAAATAGTGACCAAGTCACTAAAAAGTGACCTGCTACCAGCCCTGCCTTTTCTTGCGAGTGAAAGCTTGCACGATTTTCCGGTTTAGATTTTGGTCAAAAGGGTTCGGTTTACCTCCAGATTTTTGCTTGTCCTGGAAAGTTGCTTCATCACCATACTTCTGAATCGCGTTTCGAACGGCTCCGATGCTTACACCTTCCAATTTCGCTAATTTACTCAGAGAAATGTTGGGAATTGGGCTGAAAGTTTCCTTAATAATGATATTTAAAAGAAAATGGGTATAGTACATCATTTGTGCACGATCTGTTTGCGCTTTTCCGGAGAAATGCTTCGCATTGTCACGGAAATGTAAAGAACCGCAACTTGCGATACACGAAACTGTTGGTCGAAATGTAAACAATAATTCAGCGTGATAAACAGTTGTTTAAACGGCATCTAAAACAAGCAGGGGTGTTCGAAAGTCGTGCTTAGACATTCTGGGATACCCTATATTCACTTATTCTCCTTTATGTAAATCCGACTTGAATTATTCATTCCTGTGTGCTAGATCGAGAAAGTGCGAACAAACGTCAAAAGACTACACACTAATCGAGTCAGTACGGTTTTACTGAGTTTTTGAATTGCGAAACTGTTCGGTAAAAGTTTAAAAATCTGTGGAAAATTTATTGATGGGGAAATTTGTTCGGAACTTGAACATACTTAGTTCTGTTAACCTCATTTATTGATAGAAAATAAAATTGGTCGATTTCATTGATTCCTTACGGATAACGGTCATTTGAATTTTTACCGACTTTTTCAGCAATTCAAAAACCCAGTAAAAAAAATACTGACTCCTGTAAAAAAATCTTAGTGTGTAAATGACAATCGCTGCACCACACGCTAATTTCAACGCGTTCAAGATAAATTTAACCTAAAGGGATTTGTCATCGGCGTGACATAAATTTATTCGGCGGCGTGGAAGATTTTACTTCGGCGGCGGCGGCGTGGCGCGGCGGCGCACAGGTCTAATTTAGTAGGATGCATTTTATATTTTTATATCTAGTTGTAATGAATTAGATCTCACCGCTTATGTATTGTGTCCTTGCTGCTGAATCTTTGTCAGCTGGATTCTCGTTGAGTCCTGTTGAATAATCGGCATCTGTAGTTGGAATACTCTTTTCTCTCTTTCTCTATCACTTTTCGATGTTTTTCGTATCTCTTCTTGAATATTGTACCTGATGGCTTCTAGTTGAGTCTCCTTTTGCTCCTTTGTTATTCTTTTTTGGTTGTGTCTGTTTTGCTCAGTTATAACAGATTTGCATTTAAAATACTTTTATACAGCAAGAAGCATCTGTAATGCAAATATGAGGTTGATGTGTGTGTGGAGTTAGAAGGTGAAAGCTCTATTGCCGATTCAGCAACCCATTTCAGAATGTCTGGAGAGTCACGCCCTCCATTCCGTGGCTACTTTCACTTACAATAAGCCCCGCATGTAAACACTACCGTTATCATATGGATAATAGTACTGCAAACACACTTCCAGATTTTGAAACGTGAAGTTTCCAAATCTGGCACGTATTTAGTAGTATATGGAAATTAGATTTAAAATTGATTTATAATCAGATTGATCTCACCAAACTCTGCCTCCGCAATACCACCAGGTGCTCGTGGTTATCGTAAACATTTCTGTTCACTGGAAGGGTCACTGTTAATTTTTCTCTGAATCATTCTCCTTCTTAAAACAATATCGATAGCGTATTAATACTTGTTTTCACCACTTCCTCCCTATCCCTACTTGTTCTCTAGGAAATCTCTCCTCACACCAAAGACATGTTTTTATTCTTCATCTTTGTCTCCATTAACCTTCCACCGTTCAATCAGTAGCGCTCAGCCACCCGGCCAAATCCGCGAGTCCTAATCGGAAACGCTGTCTATTCTCGCAAAGTCCCAATAAATCACACTAAATATGACTTAAACGATCAATTGGTCCACTCCCGAATCACCAGCAATAACGACAAATTCAAAATAATGGAAAAAATTGACGTGAGAAAAAAAAACACGTCCGTTTATGAGCACAGCACACTTGGATCCTTTTGCAGGGTTCAGAAAAGTTTTGAAAATCTGATGCAAGTCAAGAATAATGAAGCTTTTTTATGATCGAAAGAGTATAGGGGTGTCATTTTTTCATGTATTTTATCCGAGGGGGGCGACACATCTAAATCTCAAGTTTAGATGCTCAACAAATCTCACACTAGCGAATCAATCTTCGAAAAATCATCTTTCACTTGTCGCATCTAATTGCATCGCTCATCATATTTTTGCAGGAAATCTTCAGAATCGTCATCAATCTTCTTTCTATCTACTCAGCTTGCGCGCAGCTAGTCACAGCAAAACACAATCTTTTTTGCATCGTAGATAGAGTCGTCCCCCTTGATTTTATCCATATTCCCCATACAAAATTCAAACTAAAAGCGCCAGGTCATGTTACAATCAATTGAGCTGAAACTTTCAGAGAATGATTTTCTCACCTCAATGAACAAATCTAGGGATTGGCCCGTGGGAAAATAGAACTTTTATTTTTGTGGGTTAGTCTTATATTATACCCATTTTACCAATTGAGAGTTGCATACTCGTGAAATCGGTGACAGGTATTCTGAATCACCCTGTATAATGCATTTGTGTATTATCATATCGTAAATTGCAACAATAGGAAATACATCGAACAAAGTCTCTAAACAATATGTTTTGCTGTAGAATAGCTTACACAGCCAAATATTACGGTATACAGTTAAAAACCAGCTTAATGTGCTTTCAAACAGCTAAATTAACCGGTGGATTTAGTTTGATGGTGAAAACTTGATACTTAAGCTAATTCAACGTTCTGTTTCTATGGTAAACATAATTGTTTTTTTTCATACTGTAGTTTTTTTTTTAAATGCCTCCATTGCTGTTTCTTGGCTATCCTTGAACACATTGAAGTGATTTCATATACTGAGAACGGGATATCCACCCCCATACCCGAGCAAAGTCTGAGATCAAATTGAAATCTAAATTTGATATTATGATTTCGCTGATAATGATTACTCAGGTTGCTGTCGTTTTGGTCGTTTTAACGGTTAAAATATCAAAATTGAGAGCAAAAAAATCTTTCTGTGACATCACATTGAAAACTATTTCTGCTATCAGTGAGAGCAAACTGAAAACACAATTTTATATTAATTTTTCCTGTTGATAACAAAACAAGTAATCAATTTGATGTTATGCTAAGGCAATGAAAACAAACCCGCAACAACATATTTCTGGAGAGCAAATGTACAGTAAAATGAAAACAAAATTAGGTATCAAATTTGTCAATTAATTATATGATTTGAGTAGTAGCTATAGAGAAGATCCGAGAGATGTCGCCCCTTCAGTGGTAGGAAAATCATTTTTGCAGTATGGAGAATATCAGAAAATCCACGATTTGTGACTAAACATGCTTTCACAGAAGGAAACAAATAAACGAGTGTTTACCTTATCACCATAGTAATGTACTCGTGCAATTTTTGTTTAGATTTTTATTTAGAACTACTCATAAAGACGATAATGAATAAAAACTGAAAATTTTCATGCATTTCCAAATGGTTTCCTACCATTCTCATACATTCTAAGTGACTGGCCCTCTGGATGTGGATAATGTCAAAAACAACAAAACATGATTAATTGCGTAAACTGAAATCAAATTATGATTTCAGTTTGATGTTGATATCAAAACTTGATTTAAATTTGCTGTCATTTTGATGCTGTACTTTGCTCGGGTAGGGAGTACAAATGTGGACAAGTTGAAATACTTGAACTGTTGAGGATAGTTTCTCTATATCATCACTCCGACTAGCCTTCATCTGCTTCCCTTGTGCATAGTGGTGTAGTGGTAAGCGTGATTAACTCTCACCCCAGCAGGCCTGGGTTCAATCCCAGTCGGCGCCGCCGGGATGTTCTGACGCATAACATCTCTGATCACGCCGGGAAGTAAAGCCGTTGGTCCCCGGTTCATGAGTTGATGGGTCGATAGGTAGGGTCCAGGTGTGGGAGCTGCCTCCCTGGCATCGGTAGCATTGGTGCTCAGCCCGGAAAACAAACCAAAGAAAAAAAAAAGAAATTTCTGCATAATTATTCTATTAAATTTTTGTTCATTTAGTTGCAAGCGTAGCAACGCTTGCACGGGGTTCAGCTAGTTTTATATAAAATTAAAATAAACAACGCTGAGGAGCAAGCAAAGCTGTTTGTAACTACCGGATTTGAAAATCATAGGATGCCAATAATCATGCTTTTTCTGTCCAAGTGGTATATGTATGGCCCCTGTTCAGACCAGAGTCGATGTTATAATATTATATGTTTTAATAGGCGTTTTTAATAGAAACTAAACGATCGATTCAACCTCTGGTGGTGAATAGGAGAACGTCCAAAAGAGTGTTGTGAGCATACATTTTTGCCTTGAGACATAGGAAGCGGAACACTTTTTTTATTTTTTCTGATAAATTGATTCATCTGAGATGCTGCAAAACTTAATCTACAGTTGAAAAATTTAATTATGTAACGTTTTTGAAAAGATCCTGCTGGTGTTCAGGAAAATTTTTGTTAAAAAAAATGGAAAATTAGAAAAGTGCCTTATTGGTTATAATCTTCCAGATTTTTTGAGTGTGAATAGTTAAGGTGCAAATCAGTTCAGATTTGTGGAAAATCGTACAATAAGACAATTACCGATGGAAATTGGCAAGATTTTGAATGAAAAATGCTGTTATTTGCGTTGGGAAAATACTTATTCTGATGTAAACAAACGGTTTGGTTGACGTTTCTTCTCGAACTCGCGTGGCGCACTCTACATTGGTGGTGCATTAAGGCTCTGAACCATTTGGTGGATTATTTTAACTTTTGGTTAAAATTTGACAGATGGAAAGTTATCGATTAACCCTGCTATCCGAGCATGGTTATTTCTGACAGACAAGAAGTTAAATTTTGACAACTGTGGCTCAAAAACCGGTCGATCGACAGCACGGGGATTTTCGAACATAGAAAATAACTTTCGAAATGTCACTTTTAACCACGAGTTAAATTTAACTCGGCAAATGGTTCACACCCTAAGGCTCTGAACCATTTGGTGGATTATTTTAACTTTTGGTTAAAAATTGACAGATGAAAAGTTATCGATTAACCCTGCTATCCGAGCGTGGTTACTTCTGACAGACAAGAAGTTAAATTTTGACGACCGTGGCTCGAAAACCGGTCGATCGACAGCACGGGGATTTTCGAACATAAGAAATAACTTTCGAAATGTCACTTTTAACCACGAGTTAAACTTTACTCGACAAATGGTTCACATCCTAAAAAGGCGTATATTATTATAACATGGACTCTGGTTCAAACGCTGGCCAGACTGAGCAGTTATAACATGTTATAACGGTTGTCAAATAATTGCAACACAGTATTCACCATCAAGATAGCGCTAAAACATGTTATAACTCTGTAGTCTGAACGTACTATCAGGCTATATAGGTCTAACATGTTACAAGGGTGACGTTTGATGACGTTTTTCTTGTCGATAATTATTATAACACCCTTGTAACATGTTATAACTCAGTAGTCCGAACAAGGCATCAAACACTGGCCAGACTGAGCAGTTGTTGCCAGTGGCGTCGCGTAACCTCACTTTTTACCTATGCACCAACTTTCAAAAACATATTTAATGCCATATTCATACTCGAATCGGTTGAAAATTAACTTAATCTTCTAGTTAACTCGATATCTATCCATTGCAAGCAATATTTTGATAATTGTTTATGTTTTAAGAGTTGGTGCACAGGTAGATTGAGGTTAAGGCGACGCCACTGTTATAAGCCTATCTTGATGACATTTTTTTTGTCGATAATTATTATAACATGTTATAAATCTGCACTCTGAACAAGGCTTAAAAAGGTTAAAAAATTGTGATTCTTTTATCTTACAAAACCCTTCTTTCTTCTTTTTCTTTCAGTTAAACGTTCCAACGAACCAGGCTGGCTGGAGGGCACCCTCAACGGCAAGTCAGGTTTGATTCCAGAAAACTACGTAGAAGTCCTGAAGTAATCCGAATGGCAACTGTTTACCACTAAATCACCAAATAACAAACAAGTGAGCCTGCAATCGTTTAGCCGAGTTGTATGTTCAACAGAAAGGTACCATATATTGTGTAGTTATCGAATACCTGTTAAGTGTAGAAATGAGATGAAGGGCTGTAGCGTATTAAAGGGATCCAGATTCGTCTTACACAACGTAACGACGTTGTAACGAAGATCTGAAAACTTCATAGGAAAGGTGTAGGAAATACCAGGACATCATATTCAATATCCCGACAGATTGTGCAAAATCCTTATGTATTTTTACTAAAGAATTTTCTTATGTATTTTTCTTTTTGAAAACTTTACTCAGTAGATTGAACAAAAAGGCGATAAAATACTAAGACTACAAATTACATTTGCCGATTGAAGAAAAACATATATCATACGGTCCATTTTTCATCACTCATTCAATCACAAATAAACTCTCGTAACAAATAAACTTGAATAAAGGCTGTTATCCCAATTCTTGGTATTGGCACAATGATTATAACATATTTGCTAAAATTTTATTGATTTTATCGCTGAAATATTTTAGAGGTAGAGAGATTCCAAATAGGGCTAAACGATCCATTTTTTCGTACTTACAATAGAATATATGGTCGCTGTGTAACGGATCGTAACGGTAGCAATCTAGACGGAATATCCAATAAAAATGTCCGTTCATACGAAATATCAGGCACTATGAACCGAATGCAAGTAATTCTAATAGACAACATCGAATGACTTAGAGGTGAATGATAATATCAATTTTCAGCCTAATGCCAGTGTATGAAATCGATTGTTAGTAGGATTTCGTACAAAACAGAGTAATATTAAAATTAAACAAGCAGGATCACAATAACAAACAAGAAACACCAATAACTTTGAGGTAATAAATATTCCTTTATGCAAGTCGAATACAAAACAAAAACCACATATGATGATGTTAATAAATGGTAAAACAGTAAATAACTTGAAACAGAAATCTTACACCACACGACCACCGTATGTCACTGAAGTCTCCTAAATACGGAAATTTTCGCATCAACCCGTGTATGTTTTTTGCACATCGAACTGGACGTTTGAACGTCACGGAACAAAATTATCTATGCACCGTCCAACACATACACCTACTAAGTTGAATGTCAAATAGTGCTTTCAACTAGGTTTTTTTTTCGAAAGGGCTTAGAAGAGTCGCTATGAATCATAACCCTTTTCTAGCATTATATTTTCCATTGTTTTCGTTTGTTTTTCCTCAAACGGTTTTCAAGCACATCTAACAGCAATTTGATTTCAGGAGAAATATTTATTGAATATTTGGTGTCACCCCGTTGTCTTTTTTTTAACATGTGAATGTACCTATCAGTTTAGCATATTTATATGTTTGTGTTGAAAGTCTTATTTTTTTTTTCGAGCCCGTTTATTTGCTGTTAATTTTCAATTTTAATTGACAATTTTTATCGGTTTTTTTTTTTAGTTGATAAATGTTTTTGTCTATGGTCTGGTTGTCCTTTACTGTAGAGTAAGATGGGGTAAGATTGGTCAAATAATACATTTGTTTGTTAATATCAAATGGTTTATTTTAATCCCAATGCTTTTTCAAAACAGTATTGGGGCTACATTGAGCCTGTTGGTGTTGAAAAACTAAAAAAAAATTAATCAAGTAGACCCATCTTGTCCCACCTTACCCTTTATAGAAGTCGTATCTATTGCACTTGGTCCATGTCGCCAGCCACGGTGACTGCGGAGACTCTGGAGGTTGCCTTCCACTCTGGCGATCTACCTTGCCGCTGCGCGCATCTTCGTCTAGTTTCGGTCGGGTCATTTTCGAGAACCATTTTCACCAGGTTATCGCCTGACATTCTAACAACGTTCCCAGTCCACCGCAGTTACCCGATTTTGGCCGATTTCCACCTTCCATTGAAAAACACCAAGTTGATCCTGCACGAGCATAGTCCAGGTCTCGCGACCGAGAGGATTACCGGTCAAATCAACGTTTTGTGTAGTCAATTCAACCAGAGCGTTCTCCGGAGTAAGCTACAATGTATGTTCAAATTTCTTTGCTGGTCTCATTATCGGAGGTCACCAATGAGCCTAAATACACGAACTCTTTGATCACCACGATTTAATCGTCGTCAATCTGAACTACCATCCTCATCTCATGTATTTCATCTTGATGCGTTAATGTGCAATCCGCTGGAATTCAACCTGAACGGGCTTCCTAAAGATTGTACCAGTCGTGTATAATATATGTCTAGCTACGCTCTTCTTATCACTCCTTCCAAAGTGGTGTTGAAAAGCAGACACAAAAGCTCATCAAGGTTCGAAGGGACTCGAGAGTGTCCCCGATAGTCGAACAACGCACATCACTCGATCCATCGATAACTTGACGAATCGCGTCAGTTTATCCGGAAAACCCGTATTCGTACATAATCTGATTTAAAATCGATTTACAAATGATGTGTGGGCACGTTATATCCGTGGCAGTTCTGTCGCAGCTGCCGAATCGCACCCATGAATCACGCTTGCTATTGTCCTCCGAATTCTCGGCATAATATTTGGGAGAAAACCTTAAAGGCGGCGCTCAGCAGTGTGATCGTGAGGTAGTTGCAGGTTGCAGCAATTCAGCTTGTAGGCTTTTCTGTAGATTGGACACACAATAACTTCCATCCACTCCTCCGGTAATTTATCTTCCTCTCAAATCTTGGTATGATAGCGCTTTGAGATATTGGAGCATCTACTGGTACCATCATGATAGCAATTTATATTTTATTTGATTCTTATAGCTTAACTGCCGTTATACCCATAATTGTCCCATGTACTTTGAAATCCTCGTGGAATGTGGTACACTTTTGTTTATATCGGCTGGTAGTTAGTTTCATCAACTATGAGCAGCTAAACACTCCTAAATGCACTGTCGCCCTATAGGCTCTCATCGTAGACTACACAAAGTAACAAACGAGTAACATTCACCTAAAACAAACACAAAACCTAGGGTACACTTCTGTTTTAGTGTAATATATGTACATTATTATTAAATAAGCTATTAAGATATAAAACATGACAGGCTTCATCTCCACATTACGTAGCATTTCCTAAATGTTTTGCACCCTCCTATCCTCACTATATTTTTCGTGAATCACCATAATTTTACGTTTTGTCTAACTTAGCTTCTCATGTAAAATGTCCTCTTTATCCGCATGATAAAAAAAAAACTAGTCATGTTCCATTCTTTCTAACAAAAAAAAAAACAATGTGATAATCTTACATTAGTAACGAAGCAAAAAATAAGCTTGAAATTATGATTCTTGTTGACGTATTTTTTTATCTATAAATAACTTTCACAATTTCCTACCTCTCCGTTCCAATCAAAAATGCTACGCTCTTTGGCGATGAAGCCTAAAATAGTAACTAATATGAGAAGGCGAAAAATATGTGGAAAACAATGACACCAGAAGAAATAAACTTCTAGCATTAAGTTTAGTGTCATAAGTGTATAAAAGAAGACAAATTATGGGCAAAATACTAGAATATGAAACTCTAAAATAGCGGAAAACCGATTCCATTGACAAATGCAACCAAAACCGTTAGGGAGATTTTTATCGGGAGCGTGTGTTTTCTACTAGATTTTCTATTGTATTTTCTTTTTCTAAAATGGGTGTATCTGATTACCAATACGTAGACGCTGCATCGGCTTGAGTTTTCATAGTTTGTAGTATAAAATTCTTAACATAAGTATCACTGCGAATTTCCTTCCTGGTAAGGATAAAAGTCAAAATTTCCTTTCTATAATGAGTTGCCATATGACGTACAAACAGAATTCATTTCTTATAAACAAACTATTATGTCCTATGTCTAGAATTTTGGAGCTCATCTGAAAATCTTCGATTATACAATTGACATGAAAATTACTCGTCATCGGAGAACAATTGTACCAACTGAGCCATGTGTTGTTGCGCTGCTTGACAGAGTTAACTTATTCTTAGCCCAAAGTTTTAACCATTCCCTCTTAGTCACTGTTTTTCCTCGTACAATTCGACTCTTTTTTATGTGACTTTTCTTTTGCTAACGGCGTTAGTTTAAAGTTTTGGATAAATTTCTAGTACTGAGCTGGTGAAAAAAAAAAACAAAACATTCCCTGAGTTTATTTAAAACCTAGTTTCCTTCTTGATTCATCCTAGAGAAAAAAAAGTATTTTTATTTTATTTTACCCAATTACTTCTCAATATCTACAAGAAGGCCTGTGATATATTCACAAAATCAGAGAAGAATTGGTCCTATCGTATTAGCAAAAACATAATTTTAAATTGTTTTATTCTTTTGTGGTTTCTCCTCCATGTTTTACCATCAGTTTAATTATTTGTAAATAAGTTGTATAGTTTTAGTTATTATGTTTGCTCTTATTGTTGAATTTTAGCAACCTACTGATAAATATTTTAAAATACTTTTGATGGAGTCACCGTATTAGGAAATGCCTGATGCCTGATCACCTCTGACTAAAAACAGCAGAGACCAACAAATTTGTGTAGCCAAGTATTATGATGTAATGGAGACTTCGCGCTAGATACAAGAAGATTTGTTTCCGGTTTGGTTATATTTCTAAACATTTACAAAAAGCTAATCAATCTTGTGAATAACGGACTAGGAATTAACATGTATGAATATATTGTTATTTAATTTTATGCTTTTTGAAGTCAGTTGAGAGAACTTTTATGACTACAGAAACCAGAGAAAACATTGAAAGATGTGTATGTATTATTTTATTTATACAAGTATCTCGATGAATGATTCCTCGGTATGTGAAAATACAGTCAAAGAAAAAATAAAATCTACAATCTGCAAATCCACGGTTGCTTTTCTTATATTTGATAGTGAGGTATCACACAAAATTTGTAAATCTACGTAATTTTCAAACATAAGGGTTCCAAAAGTTTCTGTATCTAAGCTAAAAGCTAGGTAGGCGAAAGTGGGGAAGATGGCCACCCTAACGAAACTCGAATGAAATCCCACAATTTTGACCAGAAAATAAATCTTTCTATAATCCTACAAAAATTTCAACGGTTGACCTATAATCCTATGCATGAAGAAATTGTTTAAATTCTATGAAAATTCATAAGATAATTTCATTTTTTCAGGCACAATTTTCTAATAATATTCCTTCTACATGCTCACCAGTGGCCAGGACAGCTTTAGGCGGTTTATTTAACAGATAGTGATTATTCCCAAAATACTGTCTACCAGTTACGGATGGAGATGGGACTTCTTCTTCTTCTTAGCAAGAGTTTGGAAATTGTGCGACTTGATATATGCTAGCGCTGGTCAACGTGCGGCCTGTGATATTTTTGGATGTTCCATTTCTATAAATATGTGCTTCAAGCATTTATATACACACTTAGACAAATTGATGTAAATTTAGGTGCTCTGAGACTGACATATACGAGCGTTAATTTTAACATAAAATTGAGTCATAATAGACGCGAAATTCAGCTCAATCAAACGTACTTTCGAACTTTTCAGTCTTGGAGCACTTGATATGTTTGTTTATGTCTCATCATTTATGTCAAATATGGATTTTGTCACCTGTAATATTAGGTATGTCTAAGTGTGTACCCAATCCTTGTTTTGAATGACTGAGCGTACATTTTCTATGGAAAATGGTCTCAATTACCTGTTGTGTGAGCGAAGGCAATCGGTGTGAGTCGCCTGCTCGTGAGTGACTGAATGTTTTTGTTGGCTCTTTCATTGCCTCGTCCTTTAAGGGCCACCCACATTAGATCCGTTTGCGTTGCGTTGACGTAAATTTGACAGTTAGACAATAGATTTAGCTGTCACTTTGCCGCAACGCGTCCGATCCGGATCTAATGTGCGTGGGCCTTTACCGTATGGTACAAACGGTCTGGACAGAGCAATGAATTGAATAGTGCAGTGCTTTCACACTCAGCCTAAGCAGTCAATAATTTTACGCTCTGCTTATCTGGTTTGATATTTAGAAGCTTTTCCGATTCGTCCATCCATAGTGATTGCTAAATTAACCACTTCATTCGAGCAGTTAAAATGACGTTTACTACCACTCGAACTTTGAAATAAAACATTATTTAGAGATTTTTTTCTTCTAGAACCTCGAGAAAGGCAGCCAACATTTGTGCGTTTTAAAATAGAAATTAGTTGGTCCAGTTTTGTGAAATCGCTGGTAGAAAGTCACGCCAAAACTGCTTGACAAAGTGGTCAATTGTGATTGTGTCTGTGAATTGTTTTCATCAGGGAAATTTTCCGCACACATACTATTCATTTGACTCATAAATTTCATGTGTACTTCTGTTTATGTGTGCGGTCACATGAAAATCATGTGGAATTTCACATGGAAATTCGTCAATAGAAATATGTGGAATTTTATTAGTGTAGATAGTAAACTCCATTTTATTGGTTATTTTGTTGTTCTAATTGGCCAAAGAACCAAAAATAAATGTAGAATTTGTGTGGTGATGCTTTTCAAAAGATTGCAGACCCATGATAATAACGCATATATAGTAAAACAGGATTAAAATAACGAGACGATCATTAAATACTAATTTCAATATCAACTTTATAATTGAAAATGTGCAAATGTAAATAAATGTGTAATGTACTCTACAGCACAATAAAATCAACATATAAATACGTGATTGTTTTCGAATTAAAATTAAATATGCTACTACGAGAGGGTTCAAATTAGAAATCCTCAGAGGAAGAGATGGGCGGAGAAAACAAAATACAATTCGGAGCAGGGTTTTGTATGTCATTTATCTTGCATGCCTTTCCAGAAATTAGCGTTTCACATGACTTTTATTTGCGATCCGATGTACGTGCAAAATAATAATCCAGTGTATCGCACATTTCTTGGTACTATTAATTAACCAACAAAGATTAATTAAACAATGGAGTTAGAATATTATGCTTGATTCCAGAAACTAGTTGAATTTGAGAACCATATTCGATTGCATTACTCTATACTCTGCAATACAATTTAATCTAGTAAGAATGAGAAATCCTCAGAAAAAATCTAATGGGAATGCTCATTTGGCACAAAACATTATCTCCGCTCATCTCTCCCACTGAGGATTTCTAGTTCAAATGCACTTTTGGTCCACGACATCCCTGGCAACACTGGTGTGCCTATTTCCCGTCTGGGTAAAGATCCAGATAAGGTCTGTGCTCTGCTAGTTTTCAAGCTATCTCAAGGTTTTGAAAATGCCAAAGGACATTGCTTTTCTTTACGTTCATAATTTAATAATAAAACAACAATGTTCACTAATACCCTCCCCTTGGCTAGTTTTTGCACCTTGATGTTGGTGGGCGGGCTTAATTTCATGCTTTTTAGTGGAGTGTTGGAGACGGTAGGTTTATGGCCGGCGTTGCTGGCTCATGCCGCGATAGAATGGCGCCATGGGCAGGCAATGGGGATTACTAAGTTTCCCCTCTCTGATAAACCACTGCATGAGAGAACCAAAGATCTAGTCTAGCAGTGATAGTATCACACTTGTTACTCCTTTAATTGACAGCCGCGTCGTAGTACGCTTACGTATAGGCACTGACGTTGGGTGTGATACTGGCGGGTTTTGCCGCAAATCACTCTTAATTTATTTATTTTTACGCAGATAGATTTATTTGGGTTTGCAAGGGAATTATACTATTTATTGAAATATTTCAGAAAGTGCCCATCGGTGCTCCTTCTATTTGCGTGACAAGCTTTCATTGTTGTTTTCATTGAAGTATTACTCAGGAAACAATGTTAAACATCATTTTTGTACATGGTATTGTAACTAATCTTATATGTGCTTCATTTTGATTTGGGATAAGTGTTTGAACTATGACTCGGGATTTCCACTGTGGTGTGCTTTTATTGTGACATACCCATATATATTTTTGTGGTGCGACATAGTGGGAACGTGAGAGCGTAATTGGAACATTTACCCTATACAATATACAATTTAAAATTAGCTTGGAAACTTACTTCAAAGTGAAGCATTTTAGTCACTTGAAGGTGTCACCTGGGACGAACAAAGATATAATTAATATATGTCAAAGCCAGAAGTACTTGAAACATGTTAAATTTAAGTTTAAAGCATGAATTATGATTGTGTAGGTAGATTAGAGATTTCAGTTATTTATTAAATAAACTTCAATTAGAGAATTCAGAAAGTTAATTAACATAAGAGATAGGACGCGGGGGGTCCCCTTAGGGAGGCGACTAGCCTTTGAAGTTGTATAATAAATCTTCCTATTTAGTGTATTTGTTAATTACAGGCAATGTTAATAGTGAAAGTCATATCTTCAACCAGACGCTTACGAACAAGTAAAGTTTTAGGAAAGATGTGTTAAATATGTTGATGGGTTTGAAATAAGAATTAGGATTGTTGTGCTTTAAGGTAAGGTATGATGTGTCAACAAAACCCTTTTGAGCAAATTTTCAGACATCAAAGTGATCCAGTGATTTATTGAAAGACATTGCGTTGCGAAAATTGACAAGTCATTCATCTAACATAGTAGTAGTAGTAGCAGTGTCGCATAATCTTATCACAATTGCTGCAAATAGTGCTGGAGGGGCCGGCAGGACTGAATACGGATCAAAACTAACATAACTACTAACACTAAAATGATCCCGGAACTAACACTTATCCATTGCACTAGTTATATATTAGTTTTATTTAGTTTTTTTTACTAAGTTATCTATGCTTCTTTCTAGTCTTTGGATCAAGTACAACTAATACTAATCTAGCTTTATGTATGTTTAACTCCCTTTTAACCCATTATCTTTATGAATGGCGAATCATATGACGTGAGACACGGGGATTTCAATTGACTAAGGAGAAGGAAAAGAATATCTTCGAAAAGGATATCAAACAAATTCAGGACCAATCCAAATGAGACCAGAAATCAACAA